>NW_026961314.1:7500-160867 GCF_963924245.1 Chroicocephalus ridibundus
CGGGCGTGGGAGCTGTGGCCAGAGCCGCGGCCCTACCGGAAAATGCTTCGCAGGCTGGCACGGCGGGGCCAGGTGGGCGCCGGTGGCGCCGAGGCTGACGGCCGCCGCAAAGCCCGCAGCCCCACGGGCTGTGGGGCCACGCGAGCGGCTGCCAAAGAGCTTTCAAACGAGGCACGGCTTTCCCTCCTGGCTCTTCGGGTGTGGGAGCTGTTGCCAGAGCCGCGGCCCTACCGGATAATGCTTCGCAGGGTGGCGCAGCGGCGCCACGTGGGCGCCGGTGGTGCCGAGGCTGATGGCCGCCGCAAAGCCCGCAGCCCCACGGGCTGTGGGGCCACGCGAGTGGCTGCCAAAGAGCTTTCCAACGAGGCACGGCTTTCCCTCCTGGCTCTTCGGGCGTGGGAGCTGTGGCCAGAGCCGCGGCCCTACCGGAAAATGCTTCACAGGCTGACGCAGCGGAGCAAGGTGGGCGCCGGTGGCGCCGAGGCTGACGGCCGCCGCAAAGCCCGCAGCCCCACGGGCTGTGGGGCCACGCGAGCGGCTGCCAAAGAGCTTTCCAACGAGGCATGGCTTTCCCTCCTGGCTCTTCGGGCGTGGGAGCTGTGGCCAGAGCCGCGGCCCTACCCGAAAATGCTTCGCAGGCTGGCGCGGCAGCGCCTCGGGGGCACCGGTGGCGCCGAGGCTGACGGCCGCTGCAAAGCCCGCAGCCCCACGGGCTGTGGGGCCACGCGAGCGGTTGCCAAAGAGCTTTCCAACGAGGCACGGCTTTCCCTCCTGGCTCTTTGGGCGTGGGAGCTGTGGCCAGAGCCGCGGCCCTACCGGAAAATGCTTCGCAGGCTGACGCAGCAGAGCAAGTTGGGCGCCGGTGGCGCCGAGGCTGACGGCCGCCGCAAAACCCGCAGCCCCACGGGCTGTGGGGCCACGCGAGCGGCTGCCAAAGAGCTTTCCAACGAGGCACGGCTTTCCCTCCTGGCTCTTCGGGCGTGGGAGCTGTCGCCAGAGCCGCGGCCCTACCGGAAAATGCTTCACAGGCTGGCGCGGCGGCGCCACGTGAGCGCTGGTGGCGCCGAGGCTGACGGCCGCCGCAAAGCCCGCAGCCCCACGGGCTGTGGGGCCATGCGAGCGGTTGCCATAGAGCTTTCCAACGAGGCACGGCCTTCCCTCCTGGCTCTTCGGGCGTGGAAGCTGTGGCCAGAGCCGCGGCCCTACCGGAAAATGCTTCGCAGGCTGGCGCGGCGGCAACACGTGGGTGCCGGTGGCGCCGAGGCTGACGGCCACCGCAAAGCCCGCAGCCCCACGGGCTGTGGGGCCACGCGAGCGGCTGCCAAAGAGCTTTCCAACGAGGCACGGCTTTCCCTCCTGGCTCTTCGGGCGTGGGAGCTGTGGCCAGAGCCGCGGCCCTACTGGAAAATGCTTCGCAGGCTGGCGCGGCGGCGCCAGGTGGGCGCCGGTGGCGCCGAGGCTGACGGCCGCCGCAAAGCCCGCAGCTAGACGGGCTGTGGGGCCATGCGAGCGGCTGCCAAAGAGCTTTCCAACGAGGCACGGCCTTCCCTCCTGGCTCTTCGGGCGTGGGAGCTGTTGCCAGAGACCCAGCCCTACCGGAAAATGCTTCACAGGCTGGCGCGGCGGCGCCACGTGAGCGCTGGTGGCGCCGAGGCTGACGGCCGCCGCAAAGCCCGCAGCCCCACGGGCTGTGGGGCCACGCGAGCGGCTGCCAAAGAGCTTTCCAACGAGGCACGGCTTTCCCTCCTGGCTCTTCGGGCGTGGGAGATGTGGTCAGAGCCGCGGCCCTACCGGAAAATGCTTCACAGGCTGGCGCGGCGGCGCCAGGTGGGCGCCGGTGGCGCCGAGGCTGACGGCCGCTGCAAAGCCCGCAGCCCCACGGGCTGTGGGGCCACGCGATCGGCTACCAAAGAGCTTTCCAACGAGGCACGGCTTTCCCTCCTTGGTCTTCGGGCGTGGGAGCTGTCGCCAGAGCCGTGGCCCTACCGGAAAATGCTTCGCAGGCTCACGCAGCAGAGCAAGGTGGGCGCCGGTGTCGTGGAGGCTGACGGCCGCCGCAAAGCCCGCAGCCCCACGGGCTGTGGGGCCACGCGAGCGGCTGCCAAAGAGCTTTCCAACGAGGCACGGCTTTCCCTCCTGGCTCTTCGGGCGTGGGAGCTGTGGCCAGAGCCGAGGCGCTACCGGAAAATGCTTCGCAGGCTGGCGCGGCGGCGCCAGGTGGGCGCCGGTGTCGCCGAGGCTGATGGCCGCCGCAAAGCCCGCAGCCCCACGGGCTGTGGGGCCACGCGAGCGGCTGCCAAAGAGATTTCCAACGAGGCACGGCTTTCCCTCCTGGCTCTTCGGGCGTGGGAGCTGTGGCCAGAGCCGAGGCGCTACCGGAAAATGCTTCGCAGGCTGGCGCGGCGGCGCCACGTGGGCGCCGGTGGAGCCGAGGCTGACGGCCGCCGCAAAGCCCGCAGCCCCACGGGCTGTGGGGCCACGCGAGCGGCTGCCAAAGAGATTTCCAACGAGGCACGGCTTTCCCTCCTGGCTCTTCGGGTGTAGGAGCTGTGGCCAGAGCCGCGGCCCTACCGGAAAATGCTTCGCAGGCTGGCGCGGCGGCGCCACGTGGGCGCCGGTGGAGCCGAGGCTGACGGCCGCCGCAAATCCCGCAGCCCCACGAGCTGTGGGGCCACGCAAGTGGCTGCGAAAGAGCTTTCCAACGAGGCACGGCTTTCCCTCCTGGCTCTTTGGGCGTGGGAGCTGTGGCCAGAGCCGTGGCCTTATCGGAATATGCTTCGCAGGCTGGCGCGGCTGCGCAAAATGGGCGCCGGTGGCGCCGAGGCTGACGCCGCCGCAAAGCCCGCAGCCCCACGGGCTGTGGGGCCACGCGAGCGGCTGCCAAAGAGCTTTCCAACGAGGCACGGCTTTCCCTCCTTGGTCTTCGGGCGTGGGAGCTGTGGCCAGAGCCGCGGCCCTACCCGAAAATGCTTCGCAGGCTGGCGCGGCGGCGCCTCGGGGGCACCGGTGGCGCCGAGGCTGATGGCCGCCGCAAAGCCCGCAGCCCCACGGGCTGTGGGGCCACGCGAGCGACTGCCAAAGAGCTTTCCAACGAGGCACGGCTTTCCCTCCTTGGTCTTCGGGCGTGGGAGCTGTGGCCAGAGCCGCGGCCCTACCCGAAAATGATTCGCAGGCTGGCGCGGCGGCGCCACGTGTGCGCCGGTGTCGCTGAGGCTGACGGCCGCCGCAAAACCCGCAGCCCCACGGGCTGTGGGGCCACGCGAGCGGCTGCCAAAGAGCTTTCCAACGAGGCACGGCTTTCCCTCCTGGCTCTTCGGGCGTGGGAGCTGTGGCCAGAGCCGCGGACCTACCGGAAAATGCTTCGCAGGCTGGCGCGGCGGCAACACGTGGGTGCCGGTGGCGCCGAGGCTGACGGCCACCGCAAAGCCCGCAGCCCCACGGGCTGTGGGGCCACGCGAGCGGCTGCCAAGGAGCTTTCCAACGAGGCACGGCTTTCCCTCCTTGGCCTTCGGGCGTGGGAGCTGTGGCCAGAGCCGCGGCCCTACCCGAAAATGCTTCTCAGGCTGGCGCGGCGGCGCCACGTGGGCGCCAATGGCGCCGAGGCTGACGGCCGCCGCAAAGCCCGCAGCCCCACGGGCTGTGGGGCCACGCGAGCGGCTGCCAAAGAGCTTTCCAACGAGGCATGGCTTTCCCTCCTGGCTCTTCGGGCGTGGGAGCTGTGGCCAGAGCCGCGGCCCTACCCGAAAATGCTTCGCAGGCTGGCGCGGCAGCGCCTCGGGGGCACCGGTGGCGCCGAGGCTGACGGCCGCTGCAAAGCCCGCAGCCCCACGGGCTGTGGGGCCACGCGAGCGGTTGCCAAAGAGCTTTCCAACGAGGCACGGCTTTCCCTCCTGGCTCTTTGGGCGTGGGAGCTGTGGCCAGAGCCGCGGCCCTACCGGAAAATGCTTCGCAGGCTGACGCAGCAGAGCAAGTTGGGCGCCGGTGGCGCCGAGGCTGACGGCCGCCGCAAAACCCGCAGCCCCACGGGCTGTGGGGCCACGCGAGCAGCTGCCAAAGAGCTTTCCAACGAGGCACGGCTTTCCCTCCTGGCTCTTCGGGCGTGGGAGCTGTCGCCAGAGCCGCGGCCCTACCGGAAAATGCTTCGCAGGCTGGCGCGGCGGCGCCACGTGGGCGCCGGTGGCGCCGAGGCTGACGGCCGCCGCAAAGCCCGCAGCTTGACGGGCTGTGGGGCCATGCGAGCGGCTGCCAAAGAGCTTTCCAACGAGGCACGGCCTTCCCTCCTGGCTCTTCGGGCGTGGGAGCTGTTGCCAGAGACCCAGCCCTACCGGAAAATGCTTCACAGGCTGGCGCGGCGGCGCCACGTGAGCGCTGGTGGCGCCGAGGCTGACGGCCGCCGCAAAGCCCGCAGCTTGACGGGCTGTGGGGCCATGCGAGCGGTTGCCATAGAGCTTTCCAACGAGGCACGGCCTTCCCTCCTGGCTCTTCGGGCGTGGGAGCTGTGGCCAGAGCCGCGGCCCTACCGGAAAATGCTTCGCAGGCTGGCGCGGCGGCAACACGTGGGTGCCGGTGGCGCCGAGGCTGACGGCCACCGCAAAGCCCGCAGCCCCACGGGCTGTGGGGCCACGCGAGCGGCTGCCAAAGAGCTTTCCAACGAGGGACGGCTTTCCCTCCTGGCTCTTCGGGCGTGGGAGATGTGGTCAGAGCCGCGGCCCTACCGGAAAATGCTTCACAGGCTGGCGCGGCGGCGCCAGGTGGGCGCCGGTGGCGCCGAGGCTGACGGCCGCTGCAAAGCCCGCAGCCCCACGGGCTGTGGGGCCACGCGAGCGGCTGCCAAAGAGCTTTCCAACGAGGCACGGCTTTCCCTCCTGGCTCTTCGGGCGTGGGAGCTGTGGCCAGAGCCGCGGCCCTACTGGAAAATGCTTCGCAGGCTGGCGCGGCGGCGCCAGGTGGGCGCCGGTGGCGCCGAGGCTGACGGCCGCCGCAAAGCCCGCAGCTAGACGGGCTGTGGGGCCATGCGAGCGGCTGCCAAAGAGCTTTCCAACGAGGCACGGCCTTCCCTCCTGGCTCTTCGGGCGTGGGAGCTGTTGCCAGAGACCCAGCCCTACCGGAAAATGCTTCACAGGCTGGCGCGGCGGCGCCACGTGAGCGCTGGTGGCGCCGAGGCTGACGGCCGCCGCAAAGCCCGCAGCCCCACGGGCTGTGGGGCCACGCGAGCGGCTGCCAAAGAGCTTTCCAACGAGGCACGGCTTTCCCTCCTGGCTCTTCGGGCGTGGGAGATGTGGTCAGAGCCGCGGCCCTACCGGAAAATGCTTCACAGGCTGGCGCGGCGGCGCCACGTGGGCGCCGGTGGCGCCGAGGCTGACGGCCGCTGCAAAGCCCGCAGCCCCACGGGCTGTGGGGCCACGCGATCGGCTACCAAAGAGCTTTCCAACGAGGCACGGCTTTCCCTCCTTGGTCTTCGGGCGTGGGAGCTGTCGCCAGAGCCGTGGCCCTACCGGAAAATGCTTCGCAGGCTCACGCAGCAGAGCAAGGTGGGCGCCGGTGTCGTGGAGGCTGACGGCCGCCGCAAAGCCCGCAGCCCCACGGGCTGTGGGGCCACGCGAGCGGCTGCCAAAGAGCTTTCCAACGAGGCACGGCTTTCCCTCCTGGCTCTTCGGGCGTGGGAGCTGTGGCCAGAGCCGAGGCGCTACCGGAAAATGCTTCGCAGGCTGGCGCGGCGGCGCCAGGTGGGCGCCGGTGTCGCCGAGGCTGATGGCCGCCGCAAAGCCCGCAGCCCCACGGGCTGTGGGGCCACGCGAGCGGCTGCCAAAGAGATTTCCAACGAGGCACGGCTTTCCCTCCTGGCTCTTCGGGCATGCGAGCTGTGGCCAGAGCCTCGGCCCTACCGGAAAATGCTTCGCAGGCTGTCGCGGCGGCGCCACGTGGGCGCCGGTGGAGCCGAGGCTGACGGCCGCCGCAAAGCCCGCAGCCCCACGGGCTGTGGGGCCACGCCAGCGGCTGCCAAAGAGATTTCCAACGAGGCACGGCTTTCCCTCCTGGCTCTTCGGGTGTAGGAGCTGTGGCCAGAGCCGCGGCCCTACCGGAAAATGCTTCGCAGGCTGGCGCGGCGGCGCCACGTGGGCGCCGGTGGAGCCGAGGCTGACGGCCGCCGCAAAACCCGCAGCCCCACGAGCTGTGGGGCCACGCAAGTGGCTGCGAAAGAGCTTTCCAACGAGGCACGGCTTTCCCTCCTGGCTCTTTGGGCGTGGGAGCTGTGGCCAGAGCCGTGGCCCTATCGGAAAATGCTTCGCAGGCTGGCGCGGCTGCGCAAAATGGGCGCCGGTGGCGCCGAGGCTGACGGCCGCCGCAAAGCCCGCAGCCCCACGGGCTGTGGGGCCACGCGAGCGGCTGCCAAAGAGCTTTCCAACGAGGCACGGCTTTCCCTCCTTGGTCTTCGGGCGTGGGAGCTGTGGCCAGAGCCGCGGCCCTACCCGAAAATGCTTCGCAGGCTGGCGCGGCGGCGCCTCGGGGGCACCGGTGGCGCCGAGGCTGATGGCCGCCGCAAAGCCCGCAGCCCCATGGTCTGTGGGGTCACGCGAGCGACTGCCAAAGAGCTTTCCAACGAGGCACGGCTTTCCCTCCTGGCTCTTCGGGCGTGGGAGCTGTGGCCAGAGCCGCGGCCCTACCGGAAAATGCTTCGCAGGCTGACGCAGCAGAGCAAGGTGGGCGCCGGTGGCGCCGAGGCCGACGGCCGCCGCAAAGCCCGCAGCCCCATGGTCTGTGGGGCCACGCGAGCGGCTGCCAAAGAGCTTTCCAACGAGGCACGGCTTTCCCTCCTGGCTCTTCGGGTGTGGGAGCTGTGGCCAGAGCCGCGGCCCTAGCGGAAAATGCTTTGCAGGCTGGCGCGGAGGCACCACGTGGGCGCTGGTGGTGCCGAGGCTGACGGCCGCCGCAAAGCCCGCAGCCCCACGGGCTGTGGGGCCACGCGAGTGGCTGCCAAAGAGCTTTCCAACGAGGCACGGCTTTCCCTCCTTGGTCTTCGGGCGTGGGAGCTGTGGCCAGAGCCGCGGCCCTACCCGAAAATGATTCGCAGGCTGGCGCGGCGGCGCCACGTGTGCGCCGGTGTCGCTGAGGCTGACGGCCGCCGCAAAACCCGCAGCCCCACGGGCTGTGGGGCCACGCGAGCGGCTGCCAAAGAGCTTTCCAACGAGGCACGGCTTTCCCTCCTGGCTCTTCGGGCGTGGGAGCTCTGGCCAGAGCTGCGGCGCTACCGGAAAATGCTTCGCAGGCTGGCGCGGCGGCAACACGTGGGTGCCGGTGGCGCCGAGGCTGACAGCCACCGCAAAGCCCGCAGCCCCACGGGCTGTGGGGCCACGCGAGTGGCTGCCAAAGAGCTTTCCAACGAGGCACGGCTTTCCCTCCTGGCTCTTCGGGCGTGGGAGCTGTGGCCAGAGCCGCGGCCCTACCGGAAAATGCTTCGCAGGCTGGCGCGGCTGCGCAAAATGGGCGCCGGTGGGGCCGAGGCTGACGGCCGCCGCAAAGCCCGCAGCCCCACGGGCTGTGGGGCCACGCGAGCGGCTGCCAAAGAGCTTTCCAACGAGGCACGGCTTTGCCTCCTTGGTCTTCGGACGTGGGAGCTGTGGCCAGAGCCGCGGCCCTACCCGAAAATGCTTCGCAGGCTGGCGCGGCGGCGCCTCGGGGGCACCGGTGGCGCCGAGGCTGATGGCCGCCGCAAAGCCCGCAGCCCCACGGGCTGTGGGGCCACGCGAGCGGCTGCCAAAGAGATTTCCAACGAGGCACGGCTTTCCCTCCTTGCTCTTCGGGCGAGGGAGCTGTGGACAGAGCCGCGGCCCTACCGGAAAATGCTTCGCGGTCTGGCGCAGCAGAGCAAGGTGGGCGCCGGTGGGGCCGAAGCTGACGGCCGCCGCAAAGCCCGCAGCCCCACGGGCTGTGGGGCCACGCGAGCGGCTGCCAAAAAGCTTTCCAACGAGGTACGGCTTTCCCTCCTTGGTCTTCGGGCGTGGGAGCTGTGGCCAGAGCCGTGGCCCTTCCTGAAAATGCTTCGCAGGCTGACGCAGCGGAGCAAGGTGGGCGCCGGTGGCGCCGAGGCTGACGGCTGCCGCAAAGCCCGCAGCCCCACGGGCTGTGGGGCCACGCGAGCGGCTGCCAAAGAGCTTTCCAACGAGGCACGGCTTTCCCTCCTGGCTCTTCGGGCATGCGAGCTGTGGCCAGAGCCTCGGCCCTACCGGAAAATGCTTCGCAGGCTGGATGGCGCGGCGTCAGGTGGGCGCCGGTGTCGCCGAGGCTGACGGCCGCCGCAAAGCCCGCAGCCCCACGGGCTCTGGGGCCACGTGAGGGGCTGCCAAAGAGCTTTCCAACGAGGCACGGCTTTCCCTCCTGGCTCTTCGGGCGTGGGAGCTGTGGCCAGAGCCGCGGCCCTACCCGAAAATGCTTCGCAGGCTGGCGCGGCGGTGCCACGTGGGCGCCGGTGGCGCCGAGGCTGACGGCCGCCGCAAAGGCCGCAGCCCCACGGGCTGTGGGGCCACGCGAGCGGCTGCCAAAGAGCTTTCCAACGAGGCACGGCTTTCCCTCCTGGCTATTCGGGCGTGGGAGCTGTCGCCAGAGCCGCGGCCCTACCGGAAAATACTTCGCAGCCTGACGCAGCGGAGCAAGGTGGGCGCCGGTGGCGCCGAGGCTGACGGCCGCCGCAAAGCCCACAGCCCCACGGGCTGTGGGGCCACGCGAGCAGCTGCCAAAGAGCTTTCCAACGAGGCACGGCTTTCCCTCCTGGCTCTTCGGGTGTGGGAGCTGTGGCCAGAGCCGCGGCCCTACCGGAAAATGCTTCGCAGGCTGGTGCGGCGGTGCCACGTGGGCGCTGGTGGCTCCGAGGCTGAGAGCCGCCGCAAAGCCCGCAGCCCCACGGGCTGTGGGGCCACGCGAGCGGCTGCCAAAGACCTTTACAATGAGGCACGGCTTTCCCTCCTGGCTCTTCGGGCGTGGGAGCTGTGGCCAGAGCCGCGGCCCTACCGGAAAATGCTTCGCAGGCTGGCACGGCGGGGCCAGGTGGGCGCCGGTGGCGCCGAGGCTGACGGCCGCCGCAAAGCCCGCAGCCCCACGGGCTGTGGGGCCACGCGAGTGGCTGCCAAAGAGCTTTCCAACGAGGCACGGCTTTCCCTCCTGGCTCTTCGGGCGTGGGAGCTGTGGCCAGAGCCGCGGCCCTACCGGAAAATGCTTCACAGGCTGACGCAGCGGAGCAAGGTGGGCGCCGGTGGCGCCGAGGCTGACGGCCGCCGCAAAGCCCGCAGCCCCACGGGCTGTGGGGCCACGCGAGCGGCTGCCAAAGAGCTTTCCAACGAGGCATGGCTTTCCCTCCTGGCTCTTCGGGCGTGGGAGCTGTGGCCAGAGCCGCGGCCCTACCCGAAAATGCTTCGCAGGCTGGCGCGGCAGCGCCTCGGGGGCACCGGTGGCGCCGAGGCTGACGGCCGCTGCAAAGCCCGCAGCCCCACGGGCTGTGGGGCCACGCGAGCGGTTGCCAAAGAGCTTTCCAACGAGGCACGGCTTTCCCTCCTGGCTCTTTGGGCGTGGGAGCTGTGGCCAGAGCCGCGGCCCTACCGGAAAATGCTTCGCAGGCTGACGCAGCAGAGCAAGTTGGGCGCCGGTGGCGCCGAGGCTGACGGCCGCCGCAAAACCCGCAGCCCCACGGGCTGTGGGGCCACGCGAGCGGCTGCCAAAGAGCTTTCCAACGAGGCACGGCTTTCCCTCCTGGCTCTTCGGGCGTGGGAGCTGTCGCCAGAGCCGCGGCCCTACCGGAAAATGCTTCGCAGGCTGGCGCGGCGGCGCCACGTGGGCGCCGGTGGCGCCGAGGCTGACGGCCGCCGCAAAGCCCGCAGCTTGACGGGCTGTGGGGCCATGCGAGCGGCTGCCAAAGAGCTTTCCAACGAGGCACGGCCTTCCCTCCTGGCTCTTCGGGCGTGGGAGCTGTTGCCAGAGACCCAGCCCTACCGGAAAATGCTTCACAGGCTGGCGCGGCGGCGCCACGTGAGCGCTGGTGGCGCCGAGGCTGACGGCCGCCGCAAAGCCCGCAGCCCCACGGGCTGTGGGGCCATGCGAGCGGTTGCCATAGAGCTTTCCAACGAGGCACGGCCTTCCCTCCTGGCTCTTCGGGCGTGGAAGCTGTGGCCAGAGCCGCGGCCCTACCGGAAAATGCTTCGCAGGCTGGCGCGGCGGCAACACGTGGGTGCCGGTGGCGCCGAGGCTGACGGCCACCGCAAAGCCCGCAGCCCCACGGGCTGTGGGGCCACGCGAGCGGCTGCCAAAGAGCTTTCCAACGAGGCACGGCTTTCCCTCCTGGCTCTTCGGGCGTGGGAGATGTGGTCAGAGCCGCGGCCCTACCGGAAAATGCTTCACAGGCTGGCGCAGCGGCGCCAGGTGGGCGCCGGTGGCGCCGAGGCTGACGGCCGCTGCAAAGCCCGCAGCCCCACGGGCTGTGGGGCCACGCGAGCGGCTGCCAAAGAGCTTTCCAACGAGGCACGGCTTTCCCTCCTTGGTCTTCGGGCGTGGGAGCTGTGGCCAGAGCCGCGGCCCTACTGGAAAATGCTTCGCAGGCTGGCGCGGCGGCGCCAGGTGGGCGCCGGTGGCGCCGAGGCTGACGGCCGCCGCAAAGCCCGCAGCTAGACGGGCTGTGGGGCCATGCGAGCGGCTGCCAAAGAGCTTTCCAACGAGGCACGGCCTTCCCTCCTGGCTCTTCGGGCGTGGGAGCTGTTGCCAGAGACCCAGCCCTACCGGAAAATGCTTCACAGGCTGGCGCGGCGGCGCCACGTGAGCGCTGGTGGCGCCGAGGCTGACGGCCGCCGCAAAGCCCGCAGCCCCACGGGCTGTGGGGCCACGCGAGCGGCTGCCAAAGAGCTTTCCAACGAGGCACGGCTTTCCCTCCTGGCTCTTCGGGCGTGGGAGATGTGGTCAGAGCCGCGGCCCTACCGGAAAATGCTTCACAGGCTGGCGCGGCGGCGCCAGGTGGGCGCCGGTGGCGCCGAGGCTGACGGCCGCTGCAAAGCCCGCAGCCCCACGGGCTGTGGGGCCACGCGATCGGCTACCAAAGAGCTTTCCAACGAGGCACGGCTTTCCCTCCTTGGTCTTCGGGCGTGGGAGCTGTCGCCAGAGCCGTGGCCCTACCGGAAAATGCTTCGCAGGCTCACGCAGCAGAGCAAGGTGGGCGCCGGTGTCGTGGAGGCTGACGGCCGCCGCAAAGCCCGCAGCCCCACGGGCTGTGGGGCCACGCGAGCGGCTGCCAAAGAGATTTCCAACGAGGCACGGCTTTCCCTCCTGGCTCTTCGGGCGTGGGAGCTGTGGCCAGAGCCGAGGCGCTACCGGAAAATGCTTCGCAGGCTGGCGCGGCGGCGCCAGGTGGGCGCCGGTGTCGCCGAGGCTGATGGCCGCCGCAAAGCCCGCAGCCCCACGGGCTGTGGGGCCACGCGAGCGGCTGCCAAAGAGATTTCCAACGAGGCACGGCTTTCCCTCCTGGCTCTTCGGGCGTGGGAGCTGTGGCCAGAGCCGAGGCGCTACCGGAAAATGCTTCGCAGGCTGGCGCGGCGGCGCCACGTGGGCGCCGGTGGAGCCGAGGCTGACGGCCGCCGCAAAGCCCGCAGCCCCACGGGCTGTGGGGCCACGCGAGCGGCTGCCAAAGAGCTTTCCAACGAGGCACGGCTTTCCCTCCTGGCTCTTCGGGTGTAGGAGCTGTGGCCAGAGCCGCGGCCCTATCGGAAAATGCTTCGCAGGCTGGCGCGGCTGCGCAAAATGGGCGCCGGTGGCGCCGAGGCTGACGGCCGCCGCAAAGCCCGCAGCCCCACGGGCTGTGGGGCCACGCGAGCGGCTGCCAAAGAGCTTTCCAACGAGGCACGGCTTTCCCTCCTTGGTCTTCGAGCGTGGGAGCTGTGGCCAGAGCCGCGGCCCTACCCGAAAATGCTTCGCAGGCTGGCGCGGCGGCGCCTCGGGGGCACCGGTGGCGCCGAGGCTGATGGCCGCCGCAAAGCCCGCAGCCCCACGGGCTGTGGGGCCACGCGAGCGACTGCCAAAGAGCTTTCCAACGAGGCACGGCTTTCCCTCCTTGGTCTTCGGGCGTGGGAGCTGTGGCCAGAGCTGCGGCCCTACCCGAAAATGATTCGCAGGCTGGCGCGGCGGCGCCACGTGTGCGCCGGTGTCGCTGAGGCTGACGGCCGCCGCAAAACCCGCAGCCCCACGGGCTGTGGGGCCACGCGAGCGGCTGCCAAAGAGCTTTCCAACGAGGCACGGCTTTCCCTCCTGGCTCTTCGGGCGTGGGAGCTGTGGCCAGAGCCGCGGCCCTACCGGAAAATGCTTCGCAGGCTGGCGCGGCGGCAACACGTGGGTGCCGGTGGCGCCGAGGCTGACGGCCACCGCAAAGCCCGCAGCCCCACGGGCTGTGGGGCCACGCGAGCGGCTGCCAAGGAGCTTTCCAACGAGGCACGGCTTTCCCTCCTTGGCCTTCGGGCGTGGGAGCTGTGGCCAGAGCCGCGGCCCTACCCGAAAATGCTTCTCAGGCTGGCGCGGCGGCGCCACGTGGGCGCCAATGGCGCCGAGGCTGACGGCCGCCGCAAAGCCCGCAGCCCCACGGGCTGTGGGGCCACGCGAGCGGCTGCCAAAGAGCTTTCCAAGGAGGCATGGCTTTCCCTCCTGGCTCTTCGGGCGTGGGAGCTGTGGCCAGAGCCGCGGCCCTACCCGAAAATGCTTCGCAGGCTGGCGCGGCAGCGCCTCGGGGGCACCGGTGGCGCCGAGGCTGACGGCTGCTGCAAAGCCCGCAGCCCCACGGGCTGTGGGGCCACGCGAGCGGCTGCCAAAGAGCTTTCCAACGAGGCACGGCTTTCCCTCCTGGCTCTTCGGGCGTGGGAGATGTGGTCAGAGCCGCGGCCCTACCGTAAAATGCTTCACAGGCTGGCGCGGCGGCGCCAGGTGGGCGCCGGTGGCGCCGAGGCTGACGGCCGCTGCAAAGCCCGCAGCCCCACGGGCTGTGGGGCCACGCGAGCGGCTGCCAAAGAGCTTTCCAACGAGGCACGGCTTTCCCTCCTGGCTCTTCGGGCGTGGGAGCTGTGGCCAGAGCCGCGGCCCTACTGGAAAATGCTTCGCAGGCTGGCGCGGCGGCGCCAGGTGGGCGCCGGTGGCGCCGAGGCTGACGGCCGCCGCAAAGCCCGCAGCTAGACGGGCTGTGGGGCGATGCGAGCGGCTGCCAAAGAGCTTTCCAACGAGGCACGGCCTTCCCTCCTGGCTCTTCGGGCGTGGGAGCTGTTGCCAGAGACCCAGCCCTACCGGAAAATGCTTCACAGGCTGGCGCGGCGGCGCCACGTGAGCGCTGGTGGCGCCGAGGCTGACGGCCGCCGCAAAGCCCGCAGCCCCACGGGCTGTGGGGCCACGCGAGCGGCTGCCAAAGAGCTTTCCAACGAGGCACGGCTTTCCCTCCTGGCTCTTCGGGCGTGGGAGATGTGGTCAGAGCCGCGGCCCTACCGGAAAATGCTTCACAGGCTGGCGCGGCGGCGCCACGTGGGCGCCGGTGGCGCCGAGGCTGACGGCCGCTGCAAAGCCCGCAGCCCCACGGGCTGTGGGGCCACGCGATCGGCTACCAAAGAGCTTTCCAACGAGGCACGGCTTTCCCTCCTTGGTCTTCGGGCGTGGGAGCTGTCGCCAGAGCCGTGGCCCTACCGGAAAATGCTTCGCAGGCTCACGCAGCAGAGCAAGGTGGGCGCCGGTGTCGTGGAGGCTGACGGCCGCCGCAAAGCCCGCAGCCCCACGGGCTGTGGGGCCACGCGAGCGGCTGCCCAAGAGCTTTCCAACGAGGCACGGCTTTCCCTCCTGGCTCCTCGGGCGTGGGAGCTGTGGCCAGAGCCGAGGCGCTACCGGAAAATGCTTCGCAGGCTGGCGCGGCGGCGCCAGGTGGGCGCCGGTGTCGCCGAGGCTGATGGCCGCCGCAAAGCCCGCAGCCCCACGGGCTGTGGGGCCACGCGAGCGGCTGCCAAAGAGATTTCCAACGAGGCACGGCTTTCCCTCCTGGCTCTTCGGGCGTGGGAGCTGTGGCCAGAGCCGAGGCGCTACCGGAAAATGCTTCGCAGGCTGGCGCGGCGGCGCCACGTGGGCGCCGGTGGAGCCGAGGCTGACGGCCGCCGCAAAGCCCGCAGCCCCACGGGCTGTGGGGCCACGCCAGCGGCTGCCAAAGAGATTTCCAACGAGGCACGGCTTTCCCTCCTGGCTCTTCGGGTGTAGGAGCTGTGGCCAGAGCCGCGGCCCTACCGGAAAATGCTTCGCAGGCTGGCGCGGCGGCGCCACGTGGGCGCCGGTGGAGCCGAGGCTGACGGCCGCCGCAAATCCCGCAGCCCCACGAGCTGTGGGGCCACGCAAGTGGCTGCGAAAGAGCTTTCCAACGAGGCACGGCTTTCCCTCCTGGCTCTTTGGGCGTGGGAGCTGTGGCCAGAGCCGTGGCCCTATCGGAAAATGCTTCGCAGGCTGGCGCGGCTGCGCAAAATGGGCGCCGGTGGCGCCGAGGCTGACGGCCGCCGCAAAGCCCGCAGCCCCACGGGCTGTGGGGCCACGCGAGTGGCTGCCAAAGAGCTTTCCAACGAGGCACGGCTTTCCCTCCTTGGTCTTCGGGCGTGGGAGCTGTGGCCAGAGCCGCGGCCCTACCCGAAAATGCTTCGCAGGCTGGCGCGGCGGCGCCTCGGGGGCACCGGTGGCGCCGAGGCTGATGGCCGCCGCAAAGCCCGCAGCCCCATGGTCTGTGGGGTCACGCGAGCGACTGCCAAAGAGCTTTCCAACGAGGCACGGCTTTCCCTCCTGGC
The DNA here is from genome assembly GCF_963924245.1 of Chroicocephalus ridibundus. Taxonomy (NCBI): domain Eukaryota; kingdom Metazoa; phylum Chordata; class Aves; order Charadriiformes; family Laridae; genus Chroicocephalus; species Chroicocephalus ridibundus. The sequence goes on from NW_026961314.1 coordinate 22,317, forward strand.
TCTTCGGGCGTGGGAGCTGTGGCCAGAGCTGTGGCCCTACCGGAAAATGCTTCGCAGGCTGACGCAGCAGAGCAAGGTGGGCGCCGGTGGCGCCGAGGCCGACGGCCGCCGCAAAGCCCGCAGCCCCATGGTCTGTGGGGCCACGCGAGCGGCTGCCAAAGAGCTTTCCAACGAGGCACGGCTTTCCCTCCTGGCTCTTCGGGTGTGGGAGCTGTGGCCAGAGCCGCGGCCCTACCGGAAAATGCTTTGCAGGCTGGCGCGGCGGCACCACGTGGGCGCTGGTGGTGCCGAGGCTGACGGCCGCCGCAAAGCCCGCAGCCCCACGGGCTGTGGGGCCACGCGAGTGGCTGCCAAAGAGCTTTCCAACGAGGCACGGCTTTCCCTCCTTGGTCTTCGGGCGTGGGAGCTGTGGCCAGAGCCGCGGCCCTACCCGAAAATGATTCGCAGGCTGGCGCGGCGGCGCCACGTGTGCGCCGGTGTCGCAGAGGCTGACGGCCGCCGCAAAGCCCGCAGCCCCACGGGCTGTGGGGCCACGCGAGCGGCTGCCAAAGAGCTTTCCAACGAGGCACGGCTTTCCCTCCTGGCTCTTCGGGCGTGGGAGCTGTGGCCAGAGCCGCGGCCCTACCGGAAAATGCTTCGCAGGCTGGCGCGGCGGCAACACGTGGGTGCCGGTGGCGCCGAGGCTGACGGCCACCGCAAAGCCCGCAGCCCCACGGGCTGTGGGGCCACGCGAGCGGCTGCCAAGGAGCTTTCCAACGAGGCACGGCTTTCCCTCCTTGGCCTGCGGGCGTGGGAGCTGTGGCCAGAGCCGCGGCCCTACCCGAAAATGCTTCTCAGGCTGGCGCGGCGGCGCCACGTGGGCGCCAATGGCGCCGAGGCTGATGGCCGCCGCAAAGCCCGCAGCCCCACGGGCTGTGGGGCCACGCGAGCGGCTGCCAAAGAGATTTCCAACGAGGCACGGCTTTCCCTCCTGGCTCTTCGGGCGTGGGAGCTGTGGCCAGAGCCGAGGCGCTACCGGAAAATGCTTCGCAGGCTGGCGCGGCGGCGCCACGTGGGCGCCGGTGGAGCCGAGGCTGACGGCCGCCGCAAAGCCCGCAGCCCCACGGGCTGTGGGGCCACGCCAGCGGCTGCCAAAGAGATTTCCAACGAGGCACGGCTTTCCCTCCTGGCTCTTCGGGTGTAGGAGCTGTGGCCAGAGCCGCGGCCCTACCGGAAAATGCTTCGCAGGCTGGCGCGGCGGCGCCAGGTGGGCGCCGGTGGAGCCGAGGCTGACGGCCGCCGCAAATCCCGCAGCCCCACGAGCTGTGGGGCCACGCAAGTGGCTGCGAAAGAGCTTTCCAACGAGGCACGGCTTTCCCTCCTGGCTCTTTGGGCGTGGGAGCTGTGGCCAGAGCCGTGGCCCTATCGGAAAATGCTTCGCAGGCTGGCGCGGCTGCGCAAAATGGGCGCCGGTGGCGCCGAGGCTGACGGCCGCCGCAAAGCCCGCAGCCCCACGGGCTGTGGGGCCACGCGAGCGGCTGCCAAAGAGCTTTCCAACGAGGCACGGCTTTCCCTCCTTGGTCTTCGGGCGTGGGAGCTGTGGCCAGAGCCGCGGCCCTACCCGAAAATGCTTCGCAGGCTGGCGCGGCGGCGCCTCGGGGGCACCGGTGGCGCCGAGGCTGACGGCCGCCGCAAAGCCCGCAGCCCCATGGTCTGTGGGGTCACGCGAGCGACTGCCAAAGAGCTTTCCAACGAGGCACGGCTTTCCCTCCTGGCTCTTCGGGCGTGGGAGCTGTGGCCAGAGCTGTGGCCCTACCGGAAAATGCTTCGCAGGCTGACGCAGCAGAGCAAGGTGGGCGCCGGTGGCGCCGAGGCCGACGGCCGCCGCAAAGCCCGCAGCCCCATGGTCTGTGGGGCCACGCGAGCGGCTGCCAAAGAGCTTTCCAACGAGGCACGGCTTTCCCTCCTGGCTCTTCGGGTGTGGGAGCTGTGGCCAGAGCCGCGGCCCTACCGGAAAATGCTTTGCAGGCTGGCGCGGCGGCACCACGTGGGCGCTGGTGGTGCCGAGGCTGACGGCCGCCGCAAAGCCCGCAGCCCCACGGGCTGTGGGGCCACGCGAGTGGCTGCCAAAGAGCTTTCCAACGAGGCACGGCTTTCCCTCCTTGGTCTTCGGGCGTGGGAGCTGTGGCCAGAGCCGCGGCCCTACCCGAAAATGATTCGCAGGCTGGCGCGGCGGCGCCACGTGTGCGCCGGTGTCGCTGAGGCTGACGGCCGCCGCAAAACCCGCAGCCCCACGGGCTGTGGGGCCACGCGAGCGGCTGCCAAAGAGCTTTCCAACGAGGCACGGCTTTCCCTCCTGGCTCTTCGGGCGTGGGAGCTGTGGCCAGAGCCGCGGCCCTACCGGAAAATGCTTCGCAGGCTGGCGCGGCGGCAACACGTGGGTGCCGGTGGCGCCGAGGCTGACGGCCACCGCAAAGCCCGCAGCCCCACGGGCTGTGGGGCCACGCGAGCGGCTGCCAAGGAGCTTTCCAACGAGGCACGGCTTTCCCTCCTTGGCCTTCGGGCGTGGGAGCTGTGGCCAGAGCCGCGGCCCTACCCGAAAATGCTTCTCAGGCTGGCGCGGCGGCGCCACGTGGGCGCCAATGGCGCCGAGGCTGACGGCCGCCGCAAAGCCCGCAGCCCCATGGTCTGTGGGGCCACGCGAGCGGCTGCCAAAGAGCTTTCCAACGAGGCACGGCTTTCCCTCCTTGGTCTTCGGGCGTGGGAGCTGTGGCCAGAGCCGCGGCCCTACCGGAAAATGCTTCGCAGGCTGGCGCGGCGGCGCCACGTGAGCGCTGGTGGCGCCGAGGCTGACGGCCGCCGCAAAGCCCGCAGCCCCACGGGCTGTGGGGCCACGCGAGCGGCTGCCAAAGAGCTTTCCAACGAGGCACGGCTTTCCCTCCTGGCTCTTCGGGCGTGGGAAATGTGGTCAGAGCCGCGGCCCTACCGGAAAATGCTTCACAGGCTGGCGCGGCGGCGCCAGGTGGGCGCCGGTGGCGCCGAGGCTGACGGCCGCCGCAAAGCCCGCAGCCCCACGGGCTGTGGGGCCACGCGATCGGCTACCAAAGAGCTTTCCAACGAGGCACGGCTTTCCCTCCTTGGTCTTCGGGCGTGGGAGCTGTCGCCAGAGCCGTGGCCCTACCGGAAAATGCTTCGCAGGCTCACGCAGCAGAGCAAGGTGGGCGGCGGTGTCGTGGAGGCTGACGGCCGCCGCAAAGCCCGCAGCCCCACGGGCTGTGGGGCCACGCGAGCGGCTGCCAAAGAGCTTTCCAACGAGGCACGGCTTTCCCTCCTGGCTCTTCGGGCGTGGGAGCTCTGGCCAGAGCTGCGGCGCTACCGGAAAATGCTTCGCAGGCTGGCGCGGCGGCAACACGTGGGTGCCGGTGGCGCCGAGGCTGACGGCCGCCACAAAGCCCGCAGCCCCACGGGCTGTGGGGCCACGCGAGTGGCTGCCAAAGAGCTTTCCAACGAGGCACGGCTTTCCCTCCTGGCTCTTCGGGCGTGGGAGCTGTGGCCAGAGCCGCGGCCCTACCCGAAAATGCTTCGCAGGCTGGCGCGGCGGCGCCTCGGGGGCACCGGTGGCGCCGAGGCTGATGGCCGCCGCAAAGCCCGCAGCCCCACGGGCTGTGGGGCCACGCGAGCGGCTGCCAAAGAGATTTCCAACGAGGCACGGCTTTCCCTCCTGGCTCTTCGGGCGTGGGAGCTGTGGCCAGAGCCGCAGTCCTACAGGAAAATGCTTCGCAGGCTGGCGCAGTGGCGCCTCGGGGCCGCCGGTGGCGCCGAGGCTGATGGCCGCCGCAAAGCCCGCAGCCCCACAGGCTGTGGGGTCACGCGAGCGACTGCCAAAGAGTTTTCCAACGAGGCACGGCTTTCCCTCCTGGCTCTTCGGGCGTGGGAGCTGTGGCCAGAGCCGCGGCCCTACCGGAAAATGCTTCGCAGGCTGACGCAGCAGAGCAAGGTGGGCGCCGGTGTCGCCGAGGCTGACGGCCGCCACAAAGCCCGCAGCCCCACGGGCTGTGGGGCCACGCGAGCGGCTGCCAAATAGCTTTCCAACGAGGCACGGCTTTCCCTCCTGGCTCTTCGGGCGTGGGAGCTGTGGCCAGAGCCGCGGCCCTTCCTGAAAATGCTTTGCAGGCTGGCGCGGCGGCGCCACGTGGGCGCCGGTGGTGCCGAGGCCGACGGCCGCCGCAAAGCCCGCAGCCCCATGGTCTGTGGGGCCACGCGAGCGGCTGCCAAAGAGCTTTCCAACGAGGCATGGCTTTCCCTCCTGGCTCTTCGGGTGTGGGAGCTGTGGCCAGAGCCGCGGCCCTACCGGAAAATGCTTTGCAGGCTGGCGCGGCGGCGCCACGTGGGCGCCGGTGGTGCCGAGGCTGACGGCCGCCGCAAAGCCCGCAGCCCCACGGGCAGTGGGGCCACGCGAGTGGCTGCCAAAGAGCTTTCCAACGAGGCACGGCTTTCCCTCCTTGGTCTTAGGGCGTGGGAGCTGTGGCCAGAGCCGCGGCCCTACCCGAAAATGATTCGCAGGCTGGCGCGGCGGCGCCACGTGTGCGCCGGTGTCGCTGAGGCTGACGGCCGCCGCAAAGCCCGCAGCCCCATGGTCTGTGGGGCCACGCGAGAAGCTGCCAAAGAGCTTTCCAACGAAGCACGGCTTTCCCTCCTGGCTCTTCGGGCGTGGGAGCTGTCGCCAGAGCCGCGGCCCTACCGGAAAATGCTTCACAGGCTGGCGCGGCGGCCCCACGTGGGCGCCGGTGGCGCCGAGGCTGACGGCCGCCGCAAAGCCCGCAGCCCCACGGGCTGTGGGGCCACACGAGCGGCTGCCAAAGACCTTTCCAACGAGGCACGGCTTTCCCTCCTGGCTCTTCGGGCGTGAGAGCTGTGGCCAGAGCCGCGGCCCTACCGGAAAATGCTCCACAGGCTGGCGCGGCGGCGCAAAATGGGCGCCGGTGGCGCCGAGGCTGACGGCCGCCGCAAAGCCCGCAGCCCCACGGGCTGTGGGGCCACGCGAGCGGCTGCCAAAGAGCTTTCCAACGAGGCACGGCTTTCCCTCCTTGGTCTTCGGGCGTGGGAGGTGTGGCCAGAGCCGCAGCCCCACCTGAAAATGCTTCGCAGGCTGGCGCGGCGGCGCCAGGTGGGCGCCGGTGTCGTGGAGGCTGACGGCCGCCGCAAAGCCCGCAGCCCCACGGGCTGTGGGGCCACGCGAGCGGTTGCCAAAGAGCTTTCCAACGAGGCACGGCTTTCCCTCCTGGCTCTTTGGGCGTGGGAGCTGTGGCCAGAGCCGCGGCCCTACCGGAAAATGCTTCGCAGGCTGACGCAGCAGAGCAAGTTGGGCGCCGGTGGCGCCGAGGCTGACGGCCGCCGCAAAACCCGCAGCCCCACGGGCTGTGGGGCCACGCGAGCGGCTGCCAAAGAGCTTTCCAACGAGGCACGGCTTTCCCTCCTGGCTCTTCGGGCGTGGGAACTGTGGCCAGAGCCGCGGCCCTACCGGAAAATGCTTCGCAGGCTGGCGCGGCGGCGCCACGTGGGCGCCGGTGGCGCCGAGGCTGACGGCCGCCGCAAAGCCCGCAGCTTGACGGTCTGTGGGGCCATGCGAGCGGTTGCCATAGAGCTTTCCAACGAGGCACGGCCTTCCCTTCTGGCTCTTCGGGCGTGGGAGCTGTGGCCAGAGCCGCGGCCCTACCGGAAAATGCTTCGCAGGCTGGCGCGGCGGCAACACATGGGTGCCGGTGGCGCCGAGGCTGACGGCCACCGCAAAGCCCGCAGCCCCACGGGCTGTGGGGCCACGCGAGCGGCTGCCAAAGAGCTTTCCAACGAGGCACGGCTTTCCCTCATGGCTCTTCGAGCGTGGGAGCTGTGGCCAGAGCCGCGGCCCTACCCGAAAATGCTTCGCAGGCTGGCGAGGCGGCGCCACGTGGGCGCCAATGGCGCCGAGGCTGACGGACGCCGCAAAGCCCGCAGCCCCATGGTCTGTGGGGCCACGCGAGCGGCTGCCAAAGAGCTTTCCAACGAGGCACGGCTTTCCCTCCTTGGTCTTCGGGCGTGGGAGCTGTGGCCAGAGCCGAGGCGCTACCGGAAAATGCTTCGCAGGCTGGCGCGGCGGCGCCAGGTGGGCGCCGGTGTCGCCGAGGCTGATGGCCGCCGCAAAGTCCGCAGCCCCACGGGCTGTGGGGCCACGCGAGCGGCTGCCAAAGAGATTTCCAACGAGGCACGGCTTTCCCTCCTGGCTCTTCGGGTGTAGGAGCTGTGGCCAGAGCCGCGGCCCTACCGGAAAATGCTTCGCAGGCTGGCGCGGCGGCGCCACGTGGGCGCCGGTGGCGCCGAGGCTGACGGCCGCCGCAAATCCCGCAGCCCCACGAGCTGTGGGGCCACGCAAGTGGCTGCAAAAGAGCTTTCCAACGAGGCACGGCTTTCCCTCCTGGCTCTTTGGGCGTGGGAGCTGTGGCCAGAGCCGTGGCCCTACCGGAAAATGCTTCGCAGGCTGGCGCGGCTGCGCAAAATGGGCGCCGGTGGCGCCGAGGCTGACGGCCGCCGCAAAGCCCGCAGCCCCACGGGCTGTGGGGCCACGCGAGCGGCTGCCAAAGAGCTTTCCAACGAGGCACGGCTTTCCCTCCTTGGTCTTCGGGCGTGGGAGCTGTGGCCAGAGCTGCGGCCCTACCCGAAAATGCTTCGCAGGCTGGCGCGGCGGCGCCTCGGGGGCACCGGTGGCGCCGAGGCTGACGGCCGCTGCAAAGCCCGCAGCCCCACGGCTTGTGGGGCCACAGGAGCGGCTACCAAAGAGCTTTCCAACGAGGCACGGCTTTCCCTCCTTGGTCTTCGGGCGTGGGAGCTGTGGCCAGAGCCGTGACGCTACCGGAAAATGCTTCGCAGGCTGGTGCGGCGGCGCCACGTGGGCGCCGGTGTCGCCGAGGCTGACGGCCGCCGCAAAGCCCGCAGCCCCACGGGCTGTGGGGCCACGCGAGCGGCTGCCAAAGAGATTTCCAACGAGGCATGGCTTTCCCTCCTGGCTCTTCGGGCGTGGGAGCTGTGGCCAGAGCCGCAGACCTACAGGAAAATGCTTCGCAGGCTGGCGCAGCGGCGCCTCGGGGGCGCCGGTGGCGCCGAGGCTGACGGCCGCTGCAAAGCCCGCAGACCCACGGGCTGTGGGGCCACGCGAGCGGCTGCCAAAGAGATTTCCAACGAGGCATGGCTTTCCCTCCTGGCTCTTCGGGCGTGGGAGCTGTGGCCAGAGCCGCGGCCCTACCGGAAAATGCTTCGCAGGCCTGCGCGGCGGCGCCAGGTGGGCGCAGGAGTCGCCGAGGCTGACGGCCGCCGCAAAGCCCGCAGCCCCACGGGCTGTGGGGCCACGCGAGCGGCTGCCCAAGAGCTTTCCAACGAGGCACGGCTTTCCCTCCTGGCTCTTCGGGCGTGGGAGCTGTGACCAGAGCCGTGACCCTTCCCGAAAATGCTTCGCAGGCTGACGCAGCAGAGCAAGGTGGGCGCCGGTGTCGCCGAGGCTGACGGCCGCCACAAAGCCCGCAGCCCCACGGGCTGTGGGGCCACGCGAGCGGCTGCCAAAGAGCTTTCCAACGAGGCACGGCATTCCTTCCTGGCTCTTCGGGCGTGGGAGCTGTGGCCAGAGCCGTGGCCCTTCCCGAAAATGCTTCGCAGGCTGACGCAGCAGAGCAAGGAGGGCGCCGGTGGCGCCGAGGCTGACGGCCGCCACAAAGCCCGCAGCCCCACGGGCTGTGGGGCCACGCGAGCGGCTGCCAAAGAGCTTTCCAACGAGGCACGGCTTTCCCTCCTGGCTCTTCGGGCGTGGGAGCTGTGGCCAGAGCCGCGGCCCTACCGGAAAATGCTTCGCAGGCTGGCGCAGCAGAGCAAGGTGGGCGCCGGTGGCGCCGAGGCTGACGGCTGCTGCAAAGCCCGCAGCCCCATGGTCTGTGGGGCCACGCGAGCGGCTGCCAAAGAGCTTTCCAACGAGGCACGGCTTTCCCTCCTGGCTCTTCGGGCGTGGGAGCTGTGGCCAGAGCCGCGGCCCTACCGGAAAATGCTTCGCAGGCTGGCGCGGCGGTGCCACGTGGGCGCCGGTGTCGCCGAGGCTGACGGCCGCCGCAAAGCCCGCAGCCCCACGGGCTGTGGGGCCACGCGAGCGGCTGCCAAAGAGCTTTCCAACGAGGCACGGCTTTCCCTCCTGGCTCTTCGGGCGTGGAAGCTGTGGCCAGAGCCGCGGCCCTACCGGAAAATGCTTTGAAGGCTGGCACAGCGGCGCCACTAGGTGCCGGTGTCGCCGAGGCTGACGGCCGCCGCAACGCCCGCAGCCCCACTGGCTGTGGGCCCACGCGAGCGGCTTCCAAAGAGCTTTCCAACGAGGCACGTCTTTCCCTCCTGGCTCTTCGGGCGTGGGAGCTGTGGCCAGAGCCGCAGCCCTACCGGAAAATGCTTCGCGGGCTGGCGCGGCGGCGCCACGTAGGGTCTGGTGTCTCCGAAGCTGAAGGCCGCCGCAAAGCCCGCAGCCCCACGGGCTGTGGGGCCACGCGAGCGGCTGCCAAAGAGCTTTCCAACGAGGCACGGCTTTCCCTCCTGGCTCTTCGGGCGTGGAAGCTGTGGCCAGAGCCGCGGCCCTACCGGAAAATGCTTTGAAGGCTGGCACAGCGGCGCCACTAGGTGCCGGTGTCGCCGAGGCTGACGGCCGCCGCAACGCCCGCAGCCCCACTGGCTGTGGGCCCACGCGAGCGGCTGCCAAAGAGCTTTCCAACGAGGCACGGCTTTCCCTCCTGGCTCTTCGGGCGTGGGAGCTGTCGCCAGAGCCGCGGCCCTACTGGAAAATGCTTCGCAGGCTGGCGCTTCGGCGCCAGGTGGGCGCCGGTGGTGCCGAGGCTGACAGCCGCCGCAAAGCCCGCAGCCCCACGGGCTGTGGGTCCACGCGAGCGGCTGCCAAAGAGCTTTCCAACGAGGCACGGCTTTCCCTCCTGGCTCTTCGGGTGTGGGAGCTGTGGCCAGAAACGCAGCACTACCGGAAAATGCTTCGCAGGCTGGCACGGCGGTGCCAGGTGGGCGCCGGTGTCGCCGAGGCTGACGGCCGCCACAAAGCCCGCAGCCCCACGGGCTGTGGGGCCACGCGAGCGGCTGCCAAAGAGCTTTCCAACGAGGCACGGCTTTCCCTCCTGGCTCTTCGGGCGTGGGAGCTGTGGCCAGAGCCGTGGCCCTTCCTGAAAATGCTTCGCAGGCTGACGCAGCAGAGCAAGGTGGGCGCCGGTGGCGCCGAGGCTGACGGCCGCCGCAAAGCCCGCAGCCCCACGGGCTGTGGGGCCACGCGAGCGGCTGCCAAAGAGCTTTCCAACGAGGCACGGCTTTCCCTCCTGGCTCTTCGGGCGTGGAAGCTGTGGCCAGAGCCGCGGCCCTACCGGAAAATGCTTCGCAGGCTGGCGCGGCGGCGCCACGTGGGCGCCGGTGGCGCCGAGGCTGACGGCCACCGCAAAGCCCGCAGCCCCACGGGCTGTGGGGCCACGCGAGCGGCTGCCAAAGAGCTTTCCAACAAGGCACGGCTTTCCCTCCTTAGTCTTAGGGTGTGGGAGCTGTGGCCAGAGCCGCGGCCCTACCGGAAAATGCTTCGCAGGCTGGCGCGGCGGTGCCACCTGGGCGCCGGTGGCGCCGAGGCTGATGGCCGCCGCAAAGCCCGCAGCCCCATGGTCTGTGGGGCCACGCGAGCGGCTGCCAAAGAGCTTTCCAACGAGGCACGTCTTTCCCTCCTGGCTCTTCGGGCGTGGGAGCTGTGGCCAGAGCCTCGGCCCTACCGGAAAATGCTTCGCAGGCTGGCGCGGCGGCGCCAGGTGGGCGCCGGTGGCGCCGAGGCTGACAGCCGCCGCAAAACCCGCAGCCCCACGGGCTGTGGGGCCACGCGAGCGGCTGCCAAAGAGCTTTCCAACGAGGCACGGCTTTCCCTCCTGGCTCTTCGGGCGTGGGAGCTGTAGCCAGAGCCGTGGCCCTACCCGAAAATGCTTCGCAGGCTGACGCAGCAGAGCAAGGTGGGCGCCGGTGGCGCCGAGGCTGACGGCCGCCGCAAAGCACGCAGCCCCATGGTCTGTGGGGCCACGCGAGCGGCTGCCAAAGAGCTTTCCAACGAGGCACGGCTTTCCCTCCTGGCTCTTCGGGCGTGGGAGCTGTGGCCAGAGCCGCAGCCCTACCGGAAAATGCTTCACAGGCTGGCGCGGGGGCGCCACGTGGGCGCCGGTGTCGTGGAGGCTGACGGCCGCCACAAAGCCCGCAGCCCCATGGGCTGTGGGGCCACGCGAGCGGCTGCCAAAGAGCTTTCCAACGAGGCACGGTTTTCCCTCCTTGGTCTTCGGGCGTGGGAGCTGTGGCCAGAGCCGCGACCCTACAGGAAAATGCTTCGCAGGCTGGCGCGGCAGCGCCACGTGTGCGCCGGTGGCGCCAAGGCTGACGGCCGCCGCAAAGCCCGCAGCCCCATGGTCTGTGGGGCCACGAGAGCGGCTGCCAAAGAGTTTTCCAACGAGGCACGGCTTTCCCTCCTTGGTCTTCGGGTGTGGGAGCTGTGGCCAGAGCCGTGGCCCTTCCTGAAAATGCTTCGCAGGCTGACGCAGCAGAGCAAGGTGGGCGCCGGTGGCGCCGAGGCTGACGGCCGCCGCAAAGCCCGCAGCCCCACGGGCTGTGGGGCCACGCGAGCGGCTGCCAAAGAGCTTTCCAACGAGGCACGGCTTTCCCTCCTTGGCCTTCGGGCGTGGGAGCTGTCGCCAGAGACGTGGCCCTACCGGAAAGTGCTTCGCAGGCTAACGCAGAAGAGCAAGGTGGGCGCCGGTGGCGCCGAGGCTGACGGCTGCCGCAAAGCCCGCAGCCCCATGGTCTGCGGGGCCACGCGAGCGGCTGCCAAAGAGCTTTCCAACGAGGCACGGCTTTCCCTCCTGGCTCTTCGGGCGTGGGAGCTGTGGCCAGAGCCGCGGCCCTACCGGAAAATGCTTCGCAGGCTGGCGCGGCGGTGCCACGTGGGCGCCAGTGTCGCCGAGGCTGACGGCCGCCGCAAAGCCCGCAGCCGCACGGGCTGTGGGGCCACACGAGCGGCTGCCAAAGAGCTTTCCAACGAGGCACGGCTTTCCCTCCTGGCTCTTCGGGCGTGGGAGCTGTGGCCAGAGCCGCGGCCCTACCGGAAAATGCTTTGAAGGCTGGCACAGCGGCGCCACTAGGTGCCGGTGGTGCCGAGGATGACGGCCGCCACAAAGCCCGCAGCCCCACGGGCTGTGGGGCCACGCGAGCGGCTGCCAAAGAGCTTTCCAACGAGGCACGGCTTTCCCTCCTGGCTCTTCAGGCGTGGGAGCTGTGGCCAGAAACGCAGCACTACCGGAAAATGCTTCGCAGGCTGGCGCGGCGGCCCCACGTGGGGTCTGGTGTCTCCGAAGCTGAAGGCCGCCGCAAAGCCCACAGCCCCACGGGCTGTGGAGCCACGCGAGCGGCTGCCAAAGAGCTTTCCAACGAGGCACGGCTTTCCCTCCTGGCTCTTCGGGCCTGGGAGCTGTCGCCAGAGCCGCGGCCCTACCGGAAAATGCTTCGCAGGCTGGCGCTTCGGCGCCAGGTGGGCGCCGGTGGTGCCGAGGCTGACAGCCGCCGCAAAGCCCGCAGCCCCACGGGCTGTGGGGCCACGCGAGCGGCTGCCAAAGAGCTTTCCAACGAGGCACGGCTTTCCCTCCTGGCTCTTCGGGCGTGGGAGCTGTGGCCAGAAACGCAGCACTACCGGAAAATGCTTCGCAGGCTGGCGCGGCGGTGCCACCTGGGCGCCGGTGGCGCCGAGGCTGACGGCAACCGCAAAGCCCGCAGCCCCACGGGCTGTGGGGCCACGCGAGCGGCTGCCAAAGAGCTTTCCAACGAGGCACGGCTTTCCCTCCTTAGTCTTAGGGTGTGGGAGCTGTGGCCAGAGCCGCGGCCCTACCGGAAAATGCTTCGCAGGCTGGCGCGGCGGTGCCACCTGGGCGCCGGTGGCGCCGAGGCTGATGGCCGGCGCAAAGCCCGCAGCCCCATGGTCTGTGGGGCCACGCGAGCGGCTGCCAAAAAGCTTTCCAACGAGGCATGTCTTTCCCTCCTGGCTCTTCGGGCGTGGGAGCTGTGGCCAGAGCCTCGGCCCTACCGGAAAATGCTTCGCAGGCTGGCGCGGCGGCGCCAAGTGGGCGCCGGTGGCGCCGAGGCTGACAGCCGCCGCAAAGCCCGCAGCCCCACGGGCTGTGGGGCCACGCGAGCGGCTGCCAAAGAGCTTTCCAACGAGGCACGGCTTTCCCTCCTGGCTCTTCGGGCGTGGGAGCTGTCGCCAGAGCCGCGGCCCTACCGGAAAATGCTTCGCAGGCTGGCGCGACGGCGCCAGGTGGGCGCCGGTGGCGCCGAGGCTGACAGCCGCCGCAAAGCCCGCAGCCCCACGGGCTGTGGGGCCACGCGAGCGGCTGCCAAAGAGCTTTCCAACGAGGCACGGCTTTCCCTCCTGGCTCTTCGGGCGTGGGAGCTGTGGCCAGAGCCATGGCCCTTCCCGAAAATGCTTCGCAGGCTTACGCAGCAGAGCAAGGTGGGCGCCGGTGTCGCCGAGGCTGACGGCCGCCGCAAAGCCCGCAGCCCCACGGGCTGTGGGGCCACGCGAGCGGCTGCCAAAGAGCTTTCCAACGAGGCACGGCTTTCCCTCCTGGCTCTTCGGGCGTGGGAGCTGTGGCCAGAGCCGTGGCCCTACCGGAAAATGCTTCGCAGGCCTGCGCGGCGGCGCCAGGTGGGCGCAGGAGGCGCCGAGGCTGACGGCCGCCGCAAAGCCCGCAGCCCCACGGGCTGTGGGGCCACGCGAGCAGCTGCCAAAGAGCTTTCCAACAAGGCACGGCTTTCCCTCCTGGCTCTTCGGGCGTGGGAGCTGTGGCCAGAGCCGCGGACCTACCGGAAAATGCTTCGCAGGCTGGCGCGGCGGCGCCACGTGGGCGCCGGTGGCGCCGAGGCTGATGGCCGCCGCAAAGCCCGCAGCCCCACGGGCTGTGGGGCCACGCGAGCGGCTGCCCAAGAGCTTTCCAACGAGGCACGGCTTTCCCTCCTGGCTCTTTGGGCGTGGGAGCTGTGGCCAGAGCCATGGCCCTTCCCGAAAATGCTTCGCAGGCCGACGCAGCAGAGCAAGGTGGGCGCCGGTGTCGCCGAGGCTGATGGCCGCCGCAAAGCCCGCAGCCCCACGGGCTGTGGGGCCACGCGAGCGGCTGCCAAAGAGCTTTCCAACGAGGCACGGCTTTCCCTCCTTGGTCTTCGTGTGTGGGAGCTGTGGCCAGAGCCGTGGCCCTTCCTGAAAATGCTTCGCAGACTGACGCAGCAGAGCAAGGTGGGCGCCGGTGGCGCCGAGGCTGACGGCCGCCGCAAAGCCCGCAGCCCCACAGGCTGTGGGGCCCCGCGAGCGGCTGCCAAAGAGCTTTCCAACGAGGCACGGCTTTCCCTCCTGGCTCTTCGAGCGTGGGAGCTGTGGCCAGAGCCGCGGCCCTACCGGAAAATGCTTCACAGGCTGGCGCGGCGGCGCCAGGTGGGTGCCGGTGACGCCGAGGCTGACGGCCGCCGCAAAGCCCGCAGCCCGACGGGCTGTGGGGCCATGCGAGCGGCTGCCAAAGAGCTTTCCAACGAGGCACGGCTTTCCCTCCTTGGTCTTCGGGCGTGGGAGCTGTGGCCAGAGCCGCGGCCCTACCGGAAAATGCTTCGCAGGCTGGCGCGGCGGCGCCAGGTGGACGCCGGTGGTGCCGAGGCTGACGGCCGCCGCAAAGCCCGCAGCCCCATGGTCTGGGGGGCCACGCGAGCGGCTGCCAAAGAGCTTTCCAAAGAGGCACGGCTTTCCCTCCTGGCTCTTCGGGCGTGGGAGCTGTGGCCAGAGCCGTGACCCTTCCCGAAAATGCTTCGCAGGCTGGCGCGGCAGCGCCACGTGTGTGCCGGTGGCGCCGAGGCTGATGGCCGACGCAAAGCCCGCAGCGTCATGGTCTGTGGGGCCAAACGAGCGGCTGCCAAAGAGCTTTCCAACGAGGCACGGCTTTCCCTCCTTGGTCTTCGGGCGTGGGAGCTGTGGCCAGAGCCGTGGCCCTTCCCGAAAATGCTTCGCAGGCTGACGCAGCAGAGCAAGGTCGGCGCCGGTGTCGCCGAGGCTGACGGCCGCCACAAATCCCGCAGCCCCATGGTCTGGGGGGCCACGCGAGCGGCTGCCAAAGAGCTTTCCAACGAGGCACGGCTTTCCCTCCTGGCTCTTTGGGCGTGGGAGCTGTGGCCAGAGCCATGGCCCTTCCCGAAAATGCTTCGCAGGCCGACGCAGCAGAGCAAGGTGGGCGCCGGTGTCGCCGAGGCTGACGGCCGCCGCAAAGCCCGCAGCCCCACGGGCTGTGGGGCCACGCGAGCGGCTGCCAAAGAGCTTTCCAACGAGGCACGGCTTTCCCTCCTTGGTCTTCGTGTGTGGGAGCTGTGGCCAGAGCCGTGGCCCTACCGGAAAGTGCTTCGCAGGCTAACGCAGAAGAGCAAGGTGGGCGCCGGTGGCGCCGAGGCTGACGGCCGCCACAAAGCCCGCAGCCCCACGGGCTGTGGGGCCACGCGAGAAGCTGCCAAAGAGCTTTCCAACGAGGCACGGCTTTCCCTCCTGGCTCTTCGGGCGTGGGAGCTGTGGCCAGAGCCGCGGCCCTACCGGAAAATGCTTCGCAGGCTGGCGCGGCGGCGCCACGTGGGGGCCGGTGTCTCCGAAGCTGACGGCCGCCGCAAAGCCCGCAGCCCCACGGGCTGTGGGGCCACGCGAGCGGCTGCCAAAGAGCTTTCCAACGAGGCACGGCTTTCCCTCCTGGCTCTTCGGGCGTGGGAGCTGTGGCCAGAAACGCAGCACTACCGGAAAATGCTTCGCAGGCTGGCGCGGCGGTGCCACGTGGGCGCCGGTGTCGCCGAGGCTGACGGCTGCCACAAAGCCCGCAGCCCCACGGGCTGTGGGGCCATGCGAGTGGCTGCCAAAGAGCTTTCCAACGAGGCACGGCTTTCCCTCCTGGCTCTTCAGGCGTGGGAGCTTTGGCCAGAGCCGCGGCCCTACCGGAAAATGCTTCGCAGGCTGGCGCAGCGGAGGAAGGTGGGCGCCGGTGGCGCCGAGGCTGACGGCTGCCGCAAAGCCTACAGCCCCATGGTCTTTGGGGCCATGCGAGCGGCTGCCAAAGAGCTTTCCAACGAGGCACGGCTTTCCCGCCTGGCTCTTCGGGCGTGGGAGCTGTGGCCAGAGCCGCGGCCCTACCGGAAAATGCTTCGCAGGCTGGCGCGGCGGCGCCACATGTGCGCCGGTGGCGCCGAGGCTGACGGCCACCGCAAAGCCCGCAGCCCCACGGACTGTGGGGCCACGTGAGCGGCTGCCAAAGAGCTTTCCAACGAGGCACGGCTTTCCCTCCTGGCTCTTCGGGCGTGGGAGCTGTGGCCAGAGCCACGGCCCTACCGGAAAATGCTTCGGAGGCTGGCGCGGCGGCGCCACGTGGGGGCCGGTGTCTCCGAAGCTGACGGCCGCCGCAAAGCCCGCAGCCCCACGGGCTGTGGGGCCACGCGAGCGGCTGCCAAAGAGCTTTCCAACGAGGCACGGCTTTCCCTCCTGGCTCTTCGGGCGTGGGAGCTGTGGCCAGAGCCGCGGCCCTACCGGAAAATGCTTCGCAGGCCTGCGCGGCGGTGCCAGATGGGCGCAGGAGGCGCCGAGGCTGACGGCCGCCGCAAAGCCCGCAGCCCCACGGGCTGTGGGGCCACGCGAGCGGCTGCCAAAGAGCTTTCCAACAAGGCACGGCTTTCCCTCCTGGCTCTTCGGGCGTGGGAGCTGTGGCCAGAGCCGCGGACCTACCGGAAAATGCTTCGCAGGCTGGCGCGGCGGCGCCACGTGGGCGCCGGTGGCGCCGAGGCTGACGGCCGCCGCAAAGCCCGCAGCCCCACGGGCTGTGGGGCCACGCGAGCGGCTGCCAAAGAGCTTTCCAACGAGGCACGGCTTTCCCTCCTGGCTCTTTGGGCGTGGGAGCTGTGGCCAGAGCCATGGCCCTTCCCGAAAATGCTTCGCAGGCCGACGCAGCAGAGCAAGGTGGGCGCCGGTGTCGCCGAGGCTGACGGCCGCCACAAAGTCCGCAGCCCCACGGGCTGTGGGGCCACGCGAGCGGCTGCCAAAGAGCTTTCCAACGAGGCACGGCTTTCCCTCCTTGGTCTTCGTGTGTGGGAGCTGTGGCCAGAGCCGTGGCCCTTCCTGAAAATGCTTCGCAGACTGACGCAGCAGAGCAAGGTGGGCGCCGGTGGCGCCGAGGCTGACGGCCGCCGCAAAGCCCGCAGCCCCACGGGCTGTGGGGCCACGCGAGCGGCTGCCAAAGAGCTTTCCAACGAGGCACGTCTTTCCCTCCTGGCTCTTCGAGCGTGGGAGCTGTGGCCAGAGCCGCGGCCCTACCGGAAAATGCTTCACAGGCTGGCGCGGCGGCGCCAGGTGGGTGCCGGTGACGCCGAGGCTGACGGCCGCCGCAAAGCCCGCAGCCCCACGGGCTGTGGGGCCACGCGAGCGGCTGCCAAAGAGCTTTCCAACGAGGCACGGCTTTCCCTCCTTGGTCTTCGGGCGTGGGAGCTGTGGCCAGAGCCGCGGCCCTACCGGAAAATGCTTCGCAGGCTGGCGCGGCGGCGCCAGGTGGGCGCCGGTGGTGCCGAGGCTGACGGCCGCCGCAAAGCGCGCAGCCCCACGGGCTGTGGGGCCACGCGAGCGGCTGCCAAAGAGCTTTCCAACGAGGCACGGCTTTCCCTCCTGGCTCTTCGGGCGTGGGAGCTGTGGCCAGAGCCGCGGCCCTACCGGAAAATGCTTCACAGGCTGGTGCGGCGGCGCCACATGGGCGCCGGTGGCGCCGAGGCTGATGGCCGCCGCAAAACCCGCAGCCCCACGGGCTGTGGGGCCGCGCGAGCGGCTGCCAAAGTGCTTTCCAACGAGGCACAGCGTTCCCTCCTGGCTCTTCAGGCGTGGGAGCTGTGGCCAGAGCCGCGGCCCTACCGGAAAATGCTTCGCAGGCTGTGGCGGCGGCGCCAGGTGGGCGCAGGAGGCGCCGAGGCTGACGGCCGCCGCAAAGCCCGCAGCCCCACGGGCTGTGGGGCCACGCGAGCGGCTGCCAAAGAGCTTTCCAAAGAGGCACGGCTTTCCCTCCTGGCTCTTCGAGCGTGGGAGCTGTGGCCAGAGCCGTGACCCTTCCCGAAAATGCTTCGCAGGCTGGCGCGGCAGCGCCACGTGTGTGCCGGTGGCGCCGAGGCTGATGGCCGACGCAAAGCCCGCAGCGTCATGGTCTGTGGGGCCAAACGAGCGGCTGCCAAAGAGCTTTCCAACGAGGCACGGCTTTCCCTCCTTGGTCTTCGGGCGTGGGAGCTGTGGCCAGAGCCGTGGCCCTTCCCGAAAATGCTTCGCAGGCTGACGCAGCAGAGCAAGGTCGGCGCCGGTGTCGCCGAGGCTGACGGCCGCCACAAATCCCGCAGCCCCATGGTCTGGGGGGCCACGCGAGCGGCTGCCAAAGAGCTTTCCAACGAGGCACGGCTTTCCCTCCTGGCTCTTTGGGCGTGGGAGCTGTGGCCAGAGCCATGGCCCTTCCCGAAAATGCTTCGCAGGCCGACGCAGCAGAGCAAGGTGGGCGCCGGTGTCGCCGAGGCTGACGGCCGCCGCAAAGCCCGCAGCCCCACGGGCTGTGGGGCCACGCGAGCGGCTGCCAAAGAGATTTCCAACGAGGCACGGCTTTCCCTCCTTGGTCTTCGTGTGTGGGAGCTGTGGCCAGAGCCGTGGCCCTACTGGAAAGTGCTTCGCAGGCTAACGCAGAAGAGCAAGGTGGGCGCCGGTGGCGCCGAGGCTGACGGCCGCCACAAAGCCCGCAGCCCCACGGGCTGTGGGGCCACGCGAGAAGCTGCCAAAGAGCTTTCCAACGAGGCACGGCTTTCCCTCCTGGCTCTTCGGGCGTGGGATCTGTGGCCAGAGCCGCGGCCCTACCGGAAAATGCTTCGCAGGCTGGCGCGGCGGCGCCACGTGGGGGCCGTTGTCTCCGAAGCTGACGGCCGCCGCAAAGCCCGCAGCCCCACGGGCTGTGGGGCCACGCGAGCGGCTGCCAAAGAGCTTTCCAACGAGGCACGGCTTTCCCTCCTGGCTCTTCGGGCGTGGGAGCTGTGGCCAGAAACGCAGCACTACCGGAAAATGCTTCGCAGGCTGGCGCGGCGGTGCCACCTGGGCGCCGGTGGCGCCGAGGCTGACGGCTGCCGCAAAGCCCGCAGCCCCACGGGCTGTGGGGCCATGCGAGTGGCTGCCAAAGAGCTTTCCAACGAGGCACGGCTTTCCCTCCTGGCTCTTCAGGCGTGGGAGCTGTGGCCAGAGCCGCGGCCCTACCGGAAAATGCTTCGCAGGCTGGCGCAGCGGAGGAAGGTGGGCGCCGGTGGCGCCGAGGCTGACGGCTGCCGCAAAGCCTACAGCCCCATGGTCTTTGGGGCCATGCGAGCGGCTGCCAAAGAGCTTTCCAACGAGGCACGGCTTTCCCTCCTGGCTCTTCGGGCGTGGGAGCTGTGGCCAGAGCCGCGGCCCTACCGGAAAATGCTTCGCAGGCTGGCGCGGCGGCGCCACATGTGCGCCGGTGGCGCCGAGGCTGACGGCCGCCGCAAAGCCCGCAGCCCCACGGGCTGTGGGGCCACGCGAGCGGCTGCCAAAGAGCTTTCCAACGAGGCACGGCTTTCCCTCCTGGCTCTTCGGGCGTGGGAGCTGTGGCCAGAGCCACGGCCCTACCGGAAAATGCTTCGGAGGCTGGCGAGGCGGCGCCACGTGGGGGCCGGTGTCTCCGAAGCTGACGGCCGCCGCAAAGCCCGCAGCCCCACGGGCTGTGGGGCCACGCGAGCGGCTGCCAAAGAGCTTTCCAACGAGGCACGGCTTTCCCTCCTGGCTCTTCGGGCGTGGGAGCTGTGGCCAGAGCCGCGGCCCTACCGGAAAATGCTTCGCAGGCTGGCGCGGCGGCGCCACATGTGCGCCGGTGGCGCCGAGGCTGACGGCCGCCGCAAAGCCCGCAGCCCCACGGACTGTGGGGCCACGTGAGCGGCTGCCAAAGAGCTTTCCAACAAGGCACGGCTTTCCCTCCTGGCTCTTCGGGCGTGGGAGCTGTGGCCAGAGCCGCGGACCTACCGGAAAATGCTTCGCAGGCTGGCGCGGCGGCGCCACGTGGGCGCCGGTGGCGCCGAGGCTGACGGCCGCCGCAAAGCCCGCAGCCCCACGGGCTGTGGGGCCACGCGAGCGGCTGCCAAAGAGCTTTCCAACGAGGCACGGCTTTCCCTCCTGGCTCTTTAGGCGTGGGAGCTGTGGCCAGAGCCATGGCCCTTCCCGAAAATGCTTCGCAGGCCGACGCAGCAGAGCAAGGTGGGCGCCGGTGTCGCCGAGGCTGACGGCCGCCACAAAGTCCGCAGCCCCACGGGCTGTGGGGCCACGCGAGCGGCTGCCAAAGAGATTTCCAACGAGGCACGGCTTTCCCTCCTTGGTCTTCGGGCGTGGGAGCTGTGGCCAGAGCCGCGGCCCTACCGGAAAATGCTTCGCAGGCTGGCGCGGCGGCGCCAGGTGGGCGCCGGTGGTGCCGAGGCTGACGGCCGCCGCAAAGCCCGCAGCCCCACGGGCTGTGGGTCCACGCGAGCGGCTGCCAAAGAGCTTTCCAACGAGGCACGGCTTTCCCTCCTGGCTCTTTGGACGTGGGAGCTGTGGCCAGAGCCGTGGCCCTTCCCGAAAATGCTTCGCAGGCTGACGCAGCAGAGCAAGGTGGGCGCAGGTAGTGCCGAGGCTGACGGGCGTCACAAAGCCCGCAGCCCCATGGGCTGTGGGGCCACGCGAGCGGCTGCCAAAGAGCTTTCCAACGAGGCACGGCTTTTCCTCCTGGCTCTTCGGGCGTGGGAGCTGTGGCCAGAGCCGCGGCCCTACCGGAAAATGCTTCGCAGGCTGGCGCGGCGGCGCCAGGTGGGCGCCGGTGGTGCCGAGGCTGACGGCCGCCGCAAAGCGCGCAGCCCCACGGGCTGTGGGTCCACGCGAGCGGCTGCCAAAGAGCTTTCCAACGAGGCACGGCTTTCCCTCCTGGCTCTTTGGACGTGGGAGCTGTGGCCAGAGCCATGGCCCTTCCCGAAAATGCTTCGCAGGCTGACGCAGCAGAGCAAGGTGGGCGCAGGTAGTGCCGAGGCTGACGGGCGTCACAAAGCCCGCAGCCCCATGGGCTGTGGGGCCACGCGAGCGGCTGCCAAAGAGCTTTCCAACGAGGCACGGCTTTTCCTCCTGGCTCTTCGGGCGTGGGAGCTGTGGCCAGAGCCGCGGCCCTACCGGAAAATGCTTCGCAGGCTGGCGCAGCAGCGCCACGTGTGCGCCGGTGGCGCCGAGGCTGACAGCCACCGCAAAGCCCACAGCCCCATGGGCTGTGGGGCCACGCGAGCGGCTGCCAAAGAGTTTTCCAACAAGGCACGGCTTTCCCTCCTGGCTCTTCGGGCGTGGGAGCTGTGCCCAGATCCGCGGCCCTACCGGAAAATACTTCTCAGGCTGGCGCGGCGGCGCCGCGTGGGCGTCGGTGTCGCCGAGGCTGACGGCCGCCGCAAAGCCCGCAGCCCCACGGGCTGTGGGTCCACGGGAGCGGCAGCCAAAGAGCTTTCCAACGAGGCACGGCTTTCCCTCCTGGCTCTTCGGGCGTGGGAGCTGTGGCCAGAGCCGTGGCCCTTCCTGAAAATGCTTTGCAGGCTGACGCAGCAGAGCAAGGTGGGCGCCGGTGTCGCCGAGGCTGACGGCCGGCGCAAAGCCCGCAGCCCCATGGTCTGTGTGGCCACGCGAGCGGCTGCGAAAGAGCTTTCCAACGAGGCACGGCTTTCCCTCCTGGCTCTTCGAGCGTGGGAGCTGTCGCCAGAGCCGCGGCCCTACTGGAAAATGCTTCACAGGCTGGCGCGGCGGCGCGAGGTGGGTGCCGGTGGCGCCGAGGCTGACGGCCGCCGCAAAGCCCGCAGCCCCACGGGCTGTGGGGCCACGCGAGCGGCTGCCAAAGAGCTTTCCAACGAGGCACGGCTTTCCCTCCTTGGTCTTCGGGCGTGGGAGCTGTGGCCAGAGCCGTGGCCCTTCCCAAAAATGCTTCGCAGGCTTACGCAGCAGAGCAAGGTGGGCGCCGGTGTCGCCGAGGCTGACGGCCGCCACAAAGCCCGCAGCCCCACGGGCTGTGGGGCCACGCGAGCGGCTGCCAAAAAGCTTTCCAACGAGGTACGGCTTTCCCTCCTTGGTCTTCGGGCGTGGGAGCTGTGGCCAGAGCCGCGGCCCTACCGGAAAATGCTTCGCAGGCTGACGCAGCGGAGCAAGGTGGGCGCCGGTGGCGCCGAGGCTGACGGCTGCCGCAAAGCCCGCAGCCCCACGGGCTGTGGGGCCACGCGAGCGGCTGCCAAAGAGCTTTCCAACGAGGCACGGCTTTCCCTCCTGGCTCTTCGGGCATGCGAGCTGTGGCCAGAGCCTCGGCCCTACCGGAAAATGCTTCGCAGGCTGGATGGCGCGGCGTCAGGTGGGCGCCGGTGTCGCCGAGGCTGACGGCCGCCGCAAAGCCCGCAGCCCCACGGGCTCTGGGGCCACGTGAGGGGCTGCCAAAGAGCTTTCCAACGAGGCACGGCTTTCCCTCCTGGCTCTTCGGGCGTGGGAGCTGTGGCCAGAGCCGCGGCCCTACCCGAAAATGCTTCGCAGGCTGGCGCGGCGGTGCCACGTGGGCGCCGGTGGCGCCGAGGCTGACGGCCGCCGCAAAGGCCGCAGCCCCACGGGCTGTGGGGCCACGCGAGCGGCTGCCAAAGAGCTTTCCAACGAGGCACGGCTTTCCCTCCTGGCTATTCGGGCGTGGGAGCTGTCGCCAGAGCCGCGGCCCTACCGGAAAATACTTCGCAGCCTGACGCAGCGGAGCAAGGTGGGCGCCGGTGGCGCCGAGGCTGACGGCCGCCGCAAAGCCCACAGCCCCACGGGCTGTGGGGCCACGCGAGCAGCTGCCAAAGAGCTTTCCAACGAGGCATGGCTTTCCCTCCTGGCTCTTCGGGCGTGGGAGCTGTGGCCAGAGCCGCAGCCCTACCGGAAAATGCTTCGCAGGCTGGCACGGCGGCGCCACGTGGGCGCTGGTGGCTCCGAGGCTGAGAGCCGCCGCAAAGCCCGCAGCCCCACGGGCTGTGGGGCCACGCGAGCGGCTGCCAAAGACCTTTCCAATGAGGCACGGCTTTCCCTCCTTGGTCTTCGGGCGTGGGAGCTGTGGCCAGAGCCGCGGCCCTACCGGAAAATGCTTCGCAGGCTGGCACGGCGGGGCCAGGTGGGCGCCGGTGGCGCCGAGGCTGACGGCCGCCGCAAAGCCCGCAGCCCCACTAGCTGTGGGGCCACGCGAGCCGCTGCCAAAGAGCTTTCCAACGAGGCACGGCTTTCCCTCCTGGCTCTTCGGGTGTGGGAGCTGTTGCCAGAGCCGCGGCCCTACCGGATAATGCTTCGCAGGCTGGCGCAGCGGCGCCACGTGGGCGCCGGTGGTGCCGAGGCTGATGGCCGCCGCAAAGCCCGCAGCCCCACGGGCTGTGGGGCCACGCGAGTGGCTGCCAAAGAGCTTTCCAACGAGGCACGGCTTTCCCTCCTGGCTCTTCGGGCGTGGGAGCTGTGGCCAGAGCCGCGGCCCTACTGGAAAATGCTTCACAGGCTGGCGCGGCGGCGCGAGGTGGGTGCCGGTGGCGCCGAGGCTGACGGCCGCCGCAAAGCCCGCAGCCCCACGGGCTGTGGGGCCACGCGAGCGGCTGCCAAAGAGCTTTCCAACGAGGCACGGCTTTCCCTCCTTGGTCTTCGGGCGTGGGAGCTGTGGCCAGAGCCGTGGCCCTTCCCAAAAATGCTTCGCAGGCTTACGCAGCAGAGCAAGGTGGGCGCCGGTGTCGCCGAGGCTGACGGCCGCCACAAAGCCCGCAGCCCCACGGGCTGTGGGGCCACGCGAGCGGCTGCCAAAAAGCTTTCCAACGAGGTACGGCTTTCCCTCCTTGGTCTTCGGGCGTGGGAGCTGTGGCCAGAGCCGCGGCCCTACCGGAAAATGCTTCGCAGGCTGACGCAGCGGAGCAAGGTGGGCGCCGGTGGCGCCGAGGCTGACGGCTGCCGCAAAGCCCGCAGCCCCACGGGCTGTGGGGCCACGCGAGCGGCTGCCAAAGAGCTTTCCAACGAGGCACGGCTTTCCCTCCTGGCTCTTCGGGCATGCGAGCTGTGGCCAGAGCCTCGGCCCTACCGGAAAATGCTTCGCAGGCTGGATGGCGCGGCGTCAGGTGGGCGCCGGTGTCGCCGAGGCTGACGGCCGCCGCAAAGCCCGCAGCCCCACGGGCTCTGGGGCCACGTGAGGGGCTGCCAAAGAGCTTTCCAACGAGGCACGGCTTTCCCTCCTGGCTCTTCGGGCGTGGGAGCTGTGGCCAGAGCCGCGGCCCTACCCGAAAATGCTTCGCAGGCTGGCGCGGCGGTGCCACGTGGGCGCCGGTGGCGCCGAGGCTGACGGCCGCCGCAAAGGCCGCAGCCCCACGGGCTGTGGGGCCACGCGAGCGGCTGCCAAAGAGCTTTCCAACGAGGCACGGCTTTCCCTCCTGGCTATTCGGGCGTGGGAGCTGTCGCCAGAGCCGCGGCCCTACCGGAAAATACTTCGCAGCCTGACGCAGCGGAGCAAGGTGGGCGCCGGTGGCGCCGAGGCTGACGGCCGCCGCAAAGCCCACAGCCCCACGGGCTGTGGGGCCACGCGAGCAGCTGCCAAAGAGCTTTCCAACGAGGCATGGCTTTCCCTCCTGGCTCTTCGGGCGTGGGAGCTGTGGCCAGAGCCGCAGCCCTACCGGAAAATGCTTCGCAGGCTGGCACGGCGGCGCCACGTGGGCGCTGGTGGCTCCGAGGCTGAGAGCCGCCGCAAAGCCCGCAGCCCCACGGGCTGTGGGGCCACGCGAGCGGCTGCCAAAGACCTTTCCAATGAGGCACGGCTTTCCCTCCTTGGTCTTCGGGCGTGGGAGCTGTGGCCAGAGCCGCGGCCCTACCGGAAAATGCTTCGCAGGCTGGCACGGCGGGGCCAGGTGGGCGCCGGTGGCGCCGAGGCTGACGGCCGCCGCAAAGCCCGCAGCCCCACTAGCTGTGGGGCCACGCGAGCCGCTGCCAAAGAGCTTTCCAACGAGGCACGGCTTTCCCTCCTGGCTCTTCGGGTGTGGGAGCTGTTGCCAGAGCCGCGGCCCTACCGGATAATGCTTCGCAGGCTGGCGCAGCGGCGCCACGTGGGCGCCGGTGGTGCCGAGGCTGATGGCCGCCGCAAAGCCCGCAGCCCCACGGGCTGTGGGGCCACGCGAGTGGCTGCCAAAGAGCTTTCCAACGAGGCACGGCTTTCCCTCCTGGCTCTTCGGGCGTGGGAGCTGTGGCCAGAGCCGCGGCCCTACCGGAAAATGCTTCACAGGCTGACGCAGCGGAGCAAGGTGGGCGCCGGTGGCGCCGAGGATGACGGCCGCCGCAAAGCCCGCAGCCCCACGGGCTGTGGGGCCACGCGAGCGGCTGCCAAAGAGCTTTCCAACGAGGCATGGCTTTCCCTCCTGGCTTTTCGGGCGTGGGAGCTGTGGCCAGAGCCGCGGCCCTACCCGAAAATGCTTCGCAGGCTGGCGCGGCAGCGCCTCGGGGGCACCGGTGGCGCCGAGGCTGACGGCCGCTGCAAAGCCCGCAGCCCCACGGGCTGTGGGGCCACGCGAGCGGCTGCCAAAGAGATTTCCAACGAGGCACGGCTTTCCCTCCTGGCTCTTCGGGCGTGGGAGCTGTGGCCAGAGCCGCGGCCCTACCGGAAAATGCTTCGCAGGCTGGCGCGGCGGCGCCTCGGGGGCGCCGGTGGCGCCGAGGCTGACGGCCGCTGCAAAGCCCGCAGCCCCACGGGCTGTGGGGCCACGCGAGCGGTTGCCAAAGAGCTTTCCAACGAGGCACGGCTTTCCCTCCTGGCTCTTTGGGCGTGGGAGCTGTGGCCAGAGCCGCGGCCCTACCGGAAAATGCTTCGCAGGCTGACGCAGCAGAGCAAGTTGGGCGCCGGTGGCGCCGAGGCTGACGGCCGCCGCAAAACCCGCAGCCCCACGGGCTGTGGGGCCACGCGAGCGGCTGCCAAAGAGCTTTCCAACGAGGCACGGCTTTCCCTCCTGGCTCTTCGGGCGTGGGAGCTGTCGCCAGAGCCGCGGCCCTACCGGAAAATGCTTCGCAGGCTGGCGCGGCGGCGCCACGTGGGCGCCGGTGGCGCCGAGGCTGACGGCCGCCGCAAAGCCCGCAGCTTGACGGGCTGTGGGGCCATGCGAGCGGCTGCCAAAGAGCTTTCCAACGAGGCACGGCCTTCCCTCCTGGCTCTTCGGGCGTGGGAGCTGTTGCCAGAGACCCAGCCCTACCGGAAAATGCTTCACAGGCTGGCGCGGCGGCGCCACGTGAGCGCTGGTGGCGCCGAGGCTGACGGCCGCCGCAAAGCCCGCAGCTTGACGGGCTGTGGGGCCATGCGAGCGGTTGCCATAGAGCTTTCCAACGAGGCACGGCCTTCCCTCCTGGCTCTTCGGGCGTGGGAGCTGTGGCCAGAGCCGCGGCCCTACCGGAAAATGCTTCGCAGGCTGGCGCGGCGGCAACACGTGGGTGCCGGTGGCGCCGAGGCTGACGGCCACCGCAAAGCCCGCAGCCCCACGGGCTGTGGGGCCACGCGAGCGGCTGCCAAAGAGCTTTCCAACGAGGCACGGCTTTCCCTCCTGGCTCTTCGGGCGTGGGAGATGTGGTCAGAGCCGCGGCCCTACCGGAAAATGCTTCACAGGCTGGCGCGGCGGCGCCAGGTGGGCGCCGGTGGCGCCGAGGCTGACGGCCGCTGCAAAGCCCGCAGCCCCACGGGCTGTGGGGCCACGCGAGCGGCTGCCAAAGAGCTTTCCAACGAGGCACGGCTTTCCCTCCTGGCTCTTCGGGCGTGGGAGCTGTGGCCAGAGCCGCGGCCCTAGTGGAAAATGCTTCGCAGGCTGGCGCGGCGGCGCCAGGTGGGCGCCGGTGGCGCCGAGGCTGACGGCCGCCGCAAAGCCCGCAGCCCCACGGGCTGTGGGGCCACGCGATCGGCTACCAAAGAGCTTTCCAACGAGGCACGGCTTTCCCTCCTTGGTCTTCGGGCGTGGGAGCTGTCGCCAGAGCCGTGGCCCTACCGGAAAATGCTTCGCAGGCTCACGCAGCAGAGCAAGGTGGGCGCCGGTGTCGTGGAGGCTGACGGCCGCCGCAAAGCCCGCAGCCCCACGGGCTGTGGGGCCACGCGAGCGGCTGCCAAAGAGAATTCCAACGAGGCACGGCTTTCCCTCCTGGCTCTTCGGGCGTGGGAGCTGTGGCCAGAGCCGAGGCGCTACCGGAAAATGCTTTGCAGGCTGGCGCGGCGGCGCCACGTGGGCGCCGGTGGAGCCGAGGCTGACGGCCGCCGCAAAGCCCGCAGCCCCACGGGCTGTGGGGCCACGCGAGCGGCTGCCAAAGAGATTTCCAACGAGGCACGGCTTTCCCTCCTGGCTCTTCGGGTGTAGGAGCTGTGGCCAGAGCCGCGGCCCTACTGGAAAATGCTTCGCAGGCTGGCGCGGCGGCGCCACGTGGGCGCCGGTGGAGCCGAGGGTGACGGCCGCCGCAAATCCCGCAGCCCCACGAGCTGTGGGGCCACGCAAGTGGCTGCGAAAGAGCTTTCCAACGAGGCACGGCTTTCCCTCCTGGCTCTTTGGGCGTGGGAGCTGTGGCCAGAGCCGTGGCCCTATCGGAAAATGCTTCGCAGGCTGGCGCGGCTGCGCAAAATGGGCGCCGGTGGCGCCGAGGCTGACGGCCGCCGCAAAGCCCGCAGCCCCACGGGCTGTGGGGCCACGCGAGCGGCTGCCAAAGAGCTTTCCAACGAGGCACGGCTTTCCCTCCTTGGTCTTCGGGCGTGGGAGCTGTGGCCAGAGCCGCGGCCCTACCCGAAAATGCTTCGCAGGCTGGCGCGGCGGGGCCTCGGGGGCACCGGTGGCGCCGAGGCTGATGGCCGCCGCAAAGCCCGCAGCCCCATGGTCTGTGGGGTCACGCGAGCGACTGCCAAAGAGCTTTCCAACGAGGCACGGCTTTCCCTCCTGGCTCTTCGGGCGTGGGAGCTGTGGCCAGAGCTGTGGCCCTACCGGAAAATGCTTCGCAGGCTGACGCAGCAGAGCAAGGTGGGCGCCGGTGTCGCCGAGGCTGACGGCCGCCGCAAAGCCCGCAGCCCCATGGTCTGTGGGGCCACGCGAGCGGCTGCCAAAGAGCTTTCCAACGAGGCACGGCTTTCCCTCCTGGCTCTTCGGGTGTGGGAGCTGTGGCCAGAGCCGCGGCCCTACCGGAAAATGCTTTGCAGGCTGGCGCGGCGGCACCACGTGGGCGCCGGTGGTGCCGAGGCTGACGGCCGCCGCAAAGCCCGCAGCCCCACGGGCTGTGGGGCCACGCGAGTGGCTGCCAAAGAGCTTTCCAACGAGGCACGGCTTTCCCTCCTTGGTCTTCGGGCGTGGGAGCTGTGGCCAGAGCCGCGGCCCTACCCGAAAATGATTCGCAGGCTGGCGCGGCGGCGCCACGTGTGCGCCGGTGTCGCTGAGGCTGACGGCCGCCGCAAAACCCGCAGCCCCACGGGCTGTGGGGCCACGCGAGCGGCTGCCAAAGAGCTTTCCAACGAGGCACGGCTTTCCCTCCTGGCTCTTCGGGCGTGGGAGCTGTGGCCAGAGCCGCGGCCCTACCGGAAAATGCTTCGCAGGCTGGCGCGGAGGCAACACGTGGGTGCCGGTGGCGCCGAGGCTGACGGCCACCGCAAAGCCCGCAGCCCCACGGGCTGTGGGGCCACGCAAGCGGCTGCCAAGGAGCTTTCCAACGAGGCACGGCTTTCCCTCCTTGGCCTTCGGGCGTGGGAGCTGTGGCCAGAGCCGCGGCCCTACCCGAAAATGCTTCTCAGGCTGGCGCGGCGGCGCCACGTGGGCGCCAATGGCGCCGAGGCTGACGGCCGCCGCAAAGCCCGCAGCCCCATGGTCTGTGGGGCCACGCGAGCGGCTGCCAAAGAGCTTTCCAACGAGGCACGGCTTTCCCTCCTTGGTCTTCGGGCGTGGGAGCTGTGGCCAGAGCCGCGGCCCTACCGGAAAATGCTTCGCAGGCTGGCGCGGCGGCGCCAGGTGGGCGCCGGTGGCGCCGAGGCTGACGGCCGCCGCAAAGCCCGCAGCTTGACGGGCTGTGGGGCCATGCGAGCGGCTGCCAAAGAGCTTTCCAACGAGGCACGGCCTTCCCTCCTGGCTCTTCGGGCGTGGGAGCTGTTGCCAGAGACCCAGCCCTACCGGAAAATGCTTCACAGGCTGGCGCGGCGGCGCCACGTGGGCGCCGGTGGCGCCGAGGCTGACGGCCGCCGCAAAGCCCGCAGCCCCACGGGCTGTGGGGCCACGCGAGCGGCTGCCAAAGAGCTTTCCAACGAGGCACGGCTTTCCCTCCTGGCTCTTCGGGCGTGGGAAATGTGGTCAGAGCCGCGGCCCTACCGGAAAATGCTTCACAGGGTGGCGCGGCGGCGCCAGGTGGGCGCCGGTGGCGCCGAGGCTGACGGCCGCCGCAAAGCCCGCAGCCCCACGGGCTGTGGGGCCACGCGAGCGGCTGCCAAAGAGCTTTCCAACGAGGCACGGCTTTGCCTCCTTGGTCTTCGGGCGTGGGAGCTGTGGCCAGAGCCGCGGCCCTACCCGAAAATGCTTCGCAGGCTGGCGCGGCGGCGCCTCGGGGGCACCGGTGGCGCCGAGGCTGATGGCCGCCGCAAAGCCCGCAGCCCCACGGGCTGTGGGGCCACGCGAGCGGCTGCCAAAGAGATTTCCAACGAGGCACGGCTTTCCCTCCTGGCTCTTCGGGCGTGGGAGCTGTGGCCAGAGCCGCAGTCCTACAGGAAAATGCTTCGCAGGCTGGCGCAGCGGCGCCTCGGGGGCGCCGGTGGCGCCGAGGCTGATGGCCGCCGCAAAGCCCGCAGCCCCACAGGCTGTGGGGTCACGCGAGCGACTGCCAAAGAGCTTTCCAACGAGGCACGGCTTTCCCTCCTGGCTCTTCGGGCGTGGGAGCTGTGGCCAGAGCCGCGGCCCTACCGGAAAATGCTTCGCAGGCTGACGCAGCAGAGCAAGGTGGGCGCCGGTGTCGCCGAGGCTGACAGCCGCCACAAAGCCCGCAGCCCCACGGGCTGTGGGGCCACGCGAGCGGCTGCCAAATAGCTTTCCAACGAGGCACGGCTTTCCCTCCTGGCTCTTCGGGCGTGGGAGCTGTGGCCAGAGCCGCGGCCCTTCCTGAAAATGCTTTGCAGGCTGGCGCGGCGGCGCCACGTGGGCGCCGGTGGTGCCGAGGCCGACGGCCGCCGCAAAGCCCGCAGCCCCATGGGCTGTGGGGCCACGCGAGCGGCTGCCAAAGAGCTTTCCAACGAGGCACGGCTTTCCCTCCTGGCTCTTCGGGTGTGGGAGCTGTGGCCAGAGCCGCGGCCCTACCGGAAAATGCTTTGCAGGCTGGCGCGGCGGCGCCACGTGGGCGCCGGTGGTGCCGAGGCTGACGGCCGCCGCAAAGCCCGCAGCCCCACGGGCTGTGGGGCCACGCGAGTGGCTGCCAAAGAGCTTTCCAACGAGGCACGGCTTTCCCTCCTTGGTCTTCGGGCGTGGGAGCTGTGGCCAGAGCCGCGGCCCTACCCGAAAATGATTCGCAGGCTGGCGCGGCGGCCCCACGTGTGCGCCGGTGTCGCTGAGGCTGACGGCCGCCGCAAAGCCCGCAGCCCCATGGTCTGTGGGGCCACGCGAGAAGCTGCCAAAGAGCTTTCCAACGAAGCACGGCTTTCCCTCCTGGCTCTTCGGGCGTGGGAGCTGTCGCCAGAGCCGCGGCCCTACCGGAAAATGCTTCACAGGCTGGCGCGGCGGCCCCACGTGGGCGCCGGTGGCGCCGAGGCTGACGGCCGCCGCAAAGCCCGCAGCCCCATGGTCTGTGGGGCCACACGAGCGGCTGCCAAAGAGCTTTCCAACGAGGCACGGCTTTCCCTCCTGGCTCTTCGGGCGTGAGAGCTGTGGCCAGAGCCGCGGCCCTACCGGAAAATGCTCCACAGGCTGGCGCGGCGGCGCAAAATGGGCGCCGGTGGCGCCGAGGCTGACGGCCGCCGCAAAGCCCGCAGCCCCACGGGCTGTGGGGCCACGCGAGCGGCTGCCAAAGAGCTTTCCAACGAGGCACGGCTTTCCCTCCTTGGTCTTCGGGCGTGGGAGGTGTGGCCAGAGCCGCAGCCCCACCTGACAATGCTTCGCAGGCTGGCGCGGCGGCGCCAGGTGGGCGCCGGTGTCGTGGAGGCTGACGGCCGCCGCAAAGCCCGCAGCCCCACGGGCTGTGGGGCCACGCGAGCGGTTGCCAAAGAGCTTTCCAACGAGGCACGGCTTTCCCTCCTGGCTCTTTGGGCGTGGGAGCTGTGGCCAGAGCCGCGGCCCTACCGGAAAATGCTTCGCAGGCTGACGCAGCAGAGCAAGTTGGGCGCCGGTGGCGCCGAGGCTGACGGCCGCCGCAAAACCCGCAGCCCCACGGGCTGTGGGGCCACGCGAGCGGCTGCCCAAGAGCTTTCCAACGAGGCACGGCTTTCCCTCCTGGCTCTTCGGGCGTGGGAACTGTGGCCAGAGCCGCGGCCCTACCGGAAAATGCTTCGCAGGCTGGCGCGGCGGCGCCACGTGGGCGCCGGTGGCGCCGAGGCTGACGGCCGCCGCAAAGCCCGCAGCTTGACGGGCTGTGGGGCCATGCGAGCGGTTGCCATAGAGCTTTCCAACGAGGCACGGCCTTCCCTCCTGGCTCTTCGGGCGTGGGAGCTGTGGCCAGAGCCGCGGCCCTACCGGAAAATGCTTCGCAGGCTGGCGCGGCGGCAACACATGGGTGCCGGTGGCGCCGAGGCTGACGGCCACCGCAAAGCCCGCAGCCCCACGGGCTGTGGGGCCACGCGAGCGGCTGCCAAAGAGCTTTCCAACGAGGCACGGCTTTCCCTCATGGCTCTTCGAGCGTGGGAGCTGTGGCCAGAGCCGCGGCCCTACCCGAAAATGCTTCTCAGGCTGGCGCGGCGGCGCCACGTGGGCGCCAATGGCGCCGAGGCTGACGGCCGCCGCAAAGCCCGCAGCCCCATGGTCTGTGGGGCCACGCGAGCGGCTGCCAAAGAGCTTTCCAACGAGGCACGGCTTTCCCTCCTTGGTCTTCGGGCGTGGGAGCTGTGGCCAGAGCCGAGGCGCTACCGGAAAATGCTTCGCAGGCTGGCGCGGCCACGCCAGGTGGGCGCCGGTGTCGCCGAGGCTGATGGCCGCCGCAAAGTCCGCAGCCCCACGGGCTGTGGGGCCACGCGAGCGGCTGCCAAAGAGATTTCCAACGAGGCACGGCTTTCCCTCCTGGCTCTTCGGGTGTAGGAGCTGTGGCCAGAGCCACAGCCCTACCGGAAAATGCTTCGCAGGCTGGCGCGGCGGCGCCACGTGGGCGCCGGTGGCGCCGAGGCTGACGGCCGCCGCAAATCCCGCAGCCCCACGAGCTGTGGGGCCACGCAAGTGGCTGCGAAAGAGCTTTCCAACGAGGCACGGCCTTCCCTCCTGGCTCTTTGGGCGTGGGAGCTGTGGCCAGAGCCGTGGCCCTACCGGAAAATGCTTCGCAGGCTGGCGCGGCTGCGCAAAATGGGCGCCGGTGGCACCGAGGCTGACGGCCGCCGCAAAGCCCGCAGCCCCACGGGCTGTGGGGCCACGCGAGCGGCTGCCAAAGAGCTTTCCAACGAGGCACGGCTTTCCCTCCTTGGTCTTCGGGCGTGGGAGCTGTGGCCAGAGCTGCGGCCCTACCGGAAAATGCTTCGCAGCCTGGCGCAGCAGTGCCTCGGGGGCACCGGTGGCGCCGAGGCTGACGGCCGCTGCAAAGCCCGCAGCCCCACGGCTTGTGGGACCACAGGAGCGGCTACCAAAGAGCTTTCCAACGAGGCACGGCTTTCCCTCCTTGGTCTTCGGGCGTGGGAGCTGTGGCCAGAGCCGTGACGCTACCGGAAAATGCTTCGCAGGCTGGTGCGGCGGCGCCACGTGGGCGCCGGTGTCGCCGAGGCTGACGGCCGCCGCAAAGCCCGCAGCCCCACGGGCTGTGGGGCCACGCGAGCGGCTGCCAAAGAGATTTCCAACGAGGCACGGCTTTCCCTCCTGGCTCTTCGGGCGTGGGAGCTGTGGCCAGAGCCGCAGCCCTACAGGAAAATGCTTCGCAGGCTGGCGCAGCGGCGCCTCGGGGGCGCCGGTGGCGCCGAGGCTGACGGCCGCTGCAAAGCCCGCAGACCCACGGGCTGTGGGGCCACGCGAGCGGCTGCCAAAGAGATTTCCAACGAGGCATGGCTTTCCCTCCTGGCTCTTCGGGCGTGGGAGCTGTGGCCAGAGCCGCGGCCCTACCGGAAAATGCTTCGCAGGCCTGCGCGGCGGCGCCAGGTGGGCGCAGGAGTCGCCGAGGCTGACGGCCGCCGCAAAGCCCGCAGCCCCACGGGCTGTGGGGCCACGCGAGCGGCTGCCCAAGAGCTTTCCAACGAGGCACGGCTTTCCCTCCTGGCTCTTCGGGCGTGGGAGCTGTGACCAGAGCCGTGACCCTTCCCGAAAATGCTTCGCAGGCTGACGCAGCAGAGCAAGGTGGGCGCCGGTGTCGCCGAGGCTGACGGCCGCCACAAAGCCCGCAGCCCCACGGGCTGTGGGGCCACGCGAGCGGCTGCCAAAGAGCTTTCCAACGAGGCACGGCATTCCTTCCTGGCTCTTCGGGCGTGGGAGCTGTGGCCAGAGCCGTGGCCCTTCCCGAAAATGCTTCGCAGGCTGACGCAGCAGAGCAAGGTGGGCGCCGGTGGCGCCGAGGCTGACGGCCGCCACAAAGCCCGCAGCCCCACGGGCTGTGGGGCCACGCGAGCGGCTGCCAAAGAGCTTTCCAACGAGGCACGGCTTTCCCTCCTGGCTCTTCGGGCGTGGGAGCTGTGGCCAGAGCCGCGGCCCTACCGGAAAATGCTTCGCAGGCTGGCGCAGCAGAGCAAGGTGGGCGCCGGTGGCGCCGAGGCTGACGGCTGCCGCAAAGCCCGCAGCCCCATGGTCTGTGGGGCCACGCGAGCGGCTGCCAAAGAGCTTTCCAACGAGGCACGGCTTTCCCTCCTGGCTCTTCGGGCGTGGGAGCTGTGGCCAGAGCCGCGGCCCTACCGGAAAATGCTTCGCAGGCTGGCGCGGCGGTGCCACGTGGGCGCCGGTGTCGCCGAGGCTGACGGCCGCCGCAAAGCCCGCAGCCCCACGGGCTGTGGGGCCACGCGAGCGGCTGCCAAAGAGCTTTCCAACGAGGCACGGCTTTCCCTCCTGGCTCTTCGGGCGTGGAAGCTGTGGCCAGAGCCGCGGCCCTACCGGAAAATGCTTTGAAGGCTGGCACAGCGGCGCCACTAGGTGCCGGTGTCGCCGAGGCTGACGGCCGCCGCAACGCCCGCAGCCCCACTGGCTGTGGGCCCACGCGAGCGGCTGCCAAAGAGCTTTCCAACGAGGCACGTCTTTCCTTCCTGGCTCTTCGGGCGTGGGAGCTGTGGCCAGAGACCCAGCCCTACCGGAAAATGCTTCGCAGGCTGGCGCGGCGGCGCCACGTGGGGTCTGGTGTCTCCGAAGCTGAAGGCCGCCGCAAAGCCCGCAGCCCCACGGGCTGTGGGGCCACGCGAGCGGCTGCCAAAGAGCTTTCCAACGAGGCACGGCTTTCCCTCCTGGCTCTTCGGGCGTGGAAGCTGTGGCCAGAGCCGCGGCCCTACCGGAAAATGCTTTGAAGGCTGGCACAGCGGCGCCACTAGGTGCCGGTGTCGCCGAGGCTGACGGCCGCCGCAACGCCCGCAGCCCCACTGGCTGTGGGCCCACGCGAGCGGCTGCCAAAGAGCTTTCCAACGAGGCACGGCTTTCCCTCCTGGCTCTTCGGGCGTGGGAGCTGTCGCCAGAGCCGCGGCCCTACTGGAAAATGCTTCGCAGGCTGGCGCTTCGGCGCCAGGTGGGCGCCGGTGGTGCCGAGGCTGACAGCCGCCGCAAAGCCCGCAGCCCCACGGGCTGTGGGTCCACGCGAGCGGCTGCCAAAGAGCTTTCCAACGAGGCACGGCTTTCCCTCCTGGCTCTTCGGGCGTGGGAGCTGTGGCCAGAAACGCAGCACTACCGGAAAATGCTTCGCAGGCTGGCGCGGCGGCGCCAGGTGGGCGCCGGTGTCGCCGAGGCTGACGGCCGCCACAAAGCCCGCAGCCCCACGGGCTGTGGGGCCACGCGAGCGGCTGCCAAAGAGCTTTCCAACGAGGCACGGCTTTCCCTCCTGGCTCTTCGGGCGTGGGAGCTGTGGCCAGAGCCGTGGCCCTTCCTGAAAATGCTTCGCAGGCTGACGCAGCAGAGCAAGGTGGGCGCCGGTGGCGCCGAGGCTGACGGCCGCCGCAAAGCCCGCAGCCCCACGGGCTGTGGGGCCACGCGAGCGGCTGCCAAAGAGCTTTCCAACGAGGCACGGCTTTCCCTCCTTAGTCTTAGGGCGTGGGAGCTGTGGCCAGAGCCGCGGCCCTACCGGAAAATGCTTTGAAGGCTGGCACAGCGGCGCCACTAGGTGCCGGTGGTGCCGAGGATGACGGCCGCCACAAAGCCCGCAGCCCCACGGGCTTTGGGGCCACGCGAGCGGCTGCCAAAGAGCTTTCCAACGAGGCACGGCTTTCCCTCCTGGCTCTTCAGGCGTGGGAGCTGTGGCCAGAAACGCAGCACTACCGGAAAATGCTTCGCAGGCTGGCGCGGCGGCGCCACGTGGGGTCTGGTGTCTCCGAAGCTGAAGGCCGCCGCAAAGCCCACAGCCCCACGGGCTGTGGAGCCACGCGAGCGGCTGCCAAAGAGCTTTCCAACGAGGCACGGCTTTCCCTCCTTGGTCTTCGGGCGTGGGAGCTGTGGCCAGAGCCGCGGCCCTACCGGAAAATGCTTCGCAGGCTGGCACGGCGGGGCCAGGTGGGCGCCGGTGGCGCCGAGGCTGACGGCCGCCGCAAAGCCCGCAGCCCCACTAGCTGTGGGGCCACGCGAGCCGCTGCCAAAGAGCTTTCCAACGAGGCACGGCTTTCCCTCCTGGCTCTTCGGGTGTGGGAGCTGTTGCCAGAGCCGCGGCCCTACCGGATAATGCTTCGCAGGCTGGCGCAGCGGCGCCACGTGGGCGCCGGTGGTGCCGAGGCTGATGGCCGCCGCAAAGCCCGCAGCCCCACGGGCTGTGGGGCCACGCGAGTGGCTGCCAAAGAGCTTTCCAACGAGGCACGGCTTTCCCTCCTGGCTCTTCGGGCGTGGGAGCTGTGGCCAGAGCCGCGGCCCTACCGGAAAATGCTTCACAGGCTGACGCAGCGGAGCAAGGTGGGCGCCGGTGGCGCCGAGGCTGACGGCCGCCGCAAAGCCCGCAGCCCCACGGGCTGTGGGGCCACGCGAGCGGCTGCCAAAGAGCTTTCCAACGAGGCACGGCTTTCCCTCCTGGCTTTTCGGGCGTGGGAGCTGTGGCCAGAGCCGCGGCCCTACCCGAAAATGCTTCGCAGGCTGGCGCGGCAGCGCCTCGGGGGCACCGGTGGCGCCGAGGCTGACGGCCGCTGCAAAGCCCGCAGCCCCACGGGCTGTGGGGCCACGCGAGCGGCTGCCAAAGAGGTTTCCAACGAGGCACGGCTTTCCCTCCTGGCTCTTCGGGCGTGGGAGCTGTGGCCAGAGCCGCGGCCCTACCGGAAAATGCTTCGCAGGCTGGCGCGGCGGCGCCTCGGGGGCGCCGGTGGCGCCGAGGATGATGGCCGCTGCAAAGCCCGCAGCCCCACGGGCTGTGGGGCCACGCGAGCGGTTGCCAAAGAGCTTTCCAACGAGGCACGGCTTTCCCTCCTGGCTCTTTGGGCGTGGGAGCTGTGGCCAGAGCCGCGGCCCTACCGGAAAATGCTTCGCAGGCTGACGCAGCAGAGCAAGTTGGGCGCCGGTGGCGCCGAGGCTGACGGCCGCCGCAAAACCCGCAGCCCCACGGGCTGTGGGGCCACGCGAGCGGCTGCCAAAGAGCTTTCCAACGAGGCACGGCTTTCCCTCCTGGCTCTTCGGGCGTGGGAGCTGTCGCCAGAGCCGCGGCCCTACCGGAAAATGCTTCGCAGGCTGGCGCGGCGGCGCCACGTGGGCGCCGGTGGCGCCGAGGCTGACGGCCGCCGCAAAGCCCGCAGCTTGACGGGCTGTGGGGCCATGCGAGCGGCTGCCAAAGAGCTTTCCAACGAGGCACGGCCTTCCCTCCTGGCTCTTCGGGCGTGGGAGCTGTTGCCAGAGACCCAGCCCTACCGGAAAATGCTTCACAGGCTGGCGCGGCGGCGCCACGTGAGCGCTGGTGGCGCCGAGGCTGACGGCCGCCGCAAAGCCCGCAGCTTGACGGGCTGTGGGGCCATGCGAGCGGTTGCCATAGAGCTTTCCAACGAGGCACGGCCTTCCCTCCTGGCTCTTCGGGCGTGGGAGCTGTGGCCAGAGACCCAGCCCTACCGGAAAATGCTTCACAGGCTGGCGCGGCGGCGCCACGTGAGCGCTGGTGGCGCCGAGGCTGACGGCCGCCGCAAAGCCCGCAGCTTGACGGGCTGTAGGGCCATGCGAGCGGTTGCCATAGAGCTTTCCAACGAGGCACGGCCTTCCCTCCTGGCTCTTCGGGCGTGGGAGCTGTGGCCAGAGCCGCGGCCCTACCGGAAAATGCTTCGCAGGCTGGCGCGGCGGCAACACGTGGGTGCCGGTGGCGCCGAGGCTGACGGCCACCGCAAAGCCCGCAGCCCCACGGGCTGTGGGGCCACGCGAGCGGCTGCCAAAGAGCTTTCCAACGAGGCACGGCTTTCCCTCCTTGGTCTTCGGGCGTGGGAGCTGTGGCCAGAGCCGTGACGCTACCGGAAAATGCTTCGCAGGCTGGTGCGGCGGCGCCACGTGGGCGCCGGTGTCGCCGAGGCTGACGGCCGCCGCAAAGCCCGCAGCCCCACGGGCTGTGGGGCCACGCGAGCGGCTGCCCAAGAGCTTTCCAACGAGGCACGGCTTTCCCTCCTGGCTCTTCGGGCGTGGGAGCTGTGACCAGAGCCGTGACCCTTCCCGAAAATGCTTCGCAGGCTGACGCAGCAGAGCAAGGTGGGCGCCGGTGTCGCCGAGGCTGACGGCCGCCACAAAGCCCGCAGCCCCACGGGCTGTGGGGCCACGCGAGCGGCTGCCAAAGAGCTTTCCAACGAGGCACGGCATTCCTTCCTGGCTCTTCGGGCGTGGGAGCTGTGGCCAGAGCCGTGGCCCTTCCCGAAAATGCTTCGCAGGCTGACGCAGCAGAGCAAGGTGGGCGCCGGTGGCGCCGAGGCTGACGGCCGCCACAAAGCCCGCAGCCCCACGGGCTGTGGGGCCACGCGAGCGGCTGCCAAAGAGCTTTCCAACGAGGCACGGCTTTCCCTCCTGGCTCTTCGGGCGTGGGAGCTGTGGCCAGAGCCGCGGCCCTACCGGAAAATGCTTCGCAGGCTGGCGCAGCAGAGCAAGGTGGGCGCCGGTGGCGCCGAGGCTGACGGCTGCTGCAAAGCCCGCAGCCCCATGGTCTGTGGGGCCACGCGAGCGGCTGCCAAAGAGCTTTCCAACGAGGCACGGCTTTCCCTCCTGGCTCTTCGGGCGTGGGAGCTGTGGCCAGAGCCGCGGCCCTACCGGAAAATGCTTCGCAGGCTGGCGCGGCGGTGCCACGTGGGCGCCGGTGTCGCCGAGGCTGACGGCCGCCGCAAAGCCCCCAGCCCCACGGGCTGTGGGGCCACGCGAGCGGCTGCCAAAGAGCTTTCCAACGAGGCACGGCTTTCCCTCCTGGCTCTTCGGGCGTGGAAGCTGTGGCCAGAGCCGCGGCCCTACCGGAAAATGCTTTGAAGGCTGGCACAGCGGCGCCACTAGGTGCCGGTGTCGCCGAGGCTGACGGCCGCCGCAACGTCCGCAGCCCCACTGGCTGTGGGCCCACGCGAGCGGCTGCCAAAGAGCTTTCCAACGAGGCACGTCTTTCCCTCCTGGCTCTTCGGGCGTGGGAGCTGTGGCCAGAGACCCAGCCCTACCGGAAAATGCTTCGCAGGCTGGCGCGGCGGCGCCACGTGGGGTCTGGTGTCTCCGAAGCTGAAGGCCGCCGCAAAGCCCGCAGCCCCACGGGCTGTGGGGCCACGCGAGCGGCTGCCAAAGAGCTTTCCAACGAGGCACGGCTTTCCCTCCTGGCTCTTCGGGCGTGGAAGCTGTGGCCAGAGCCGCGGCCCTACCGGAAAATGCTTTGAAGGCTGGCACAGCGGCGCCACTAGGTGCCGGTGTCGCCGAGGCTGACGGCCGCCGCAACGCCCGCAGCCCCACTGGCTGTGGGCCCACGCGAGCGGCTGCCAAAGAGCTTTCCAACGAGGCACGGCTTTCCCTCCTGGCTCTTCGGGCGTGGGAGCTGTCGCCAGAGCCGCGGCCCTACTGGAAAATGCTTCGCAGGCTGGCGCTTCGGCGCCAGGTGGGCGCCGGTGGTGCCGAGGCTGACAGCCGCCGCAAAGCCCGCGGCCCCACGGGCTGTGGGTCCACGCGAGCGGCTGCCAAAGAGCTTTCCAACGAGGCACGGCTTTCCCTCCTGGCTCTTCGGGCGTGGGAGCTGTGGCCAGAAACGCAGCACTACCGGAAAATGCTTCGCAGGCTGGCGCGGCGGCGCCAGGTGGGCGCCGGTGTCGCCGAGGCTGACGGCCGCCACAAAGCCCGCAGCCCCACGGGCTGTGGGGCCACGCGAGCGGCTGCCAAAGAGCTTTCCAACGAGGCACGGCTTTCCCTCCTGGCTCTTCGGGCGTGGGAGCTGTGGCCAGAGCCGTGGCCCTTCCTGAAAATGCTTCGCAGGCTGACGCAGCAGAGCAAGGTGGGCGCCGGTGGCGCCGAGGCTGACGGCCGCCACAAAGCCCGCAGCCCCACGGGCTGTGGGGCCACGCGAGCGGCTGCCAAAGAACTTTCCAACGAGGCACGGCTTTCCCTCCTTAGTCTTAGGGTGTGGGAGCTGGGGCCAGAGCCGCGGCCCTACCGGAAAATGCTTCGCAGGCTGGCGCGGCGGTGCCACCTGGGCGCCGGTGGCGCCGAGGCTGATGGCCGCCGCAAAGCCCGCAGCCCCATGGTCTGTGGGGCCACGCGAGCGGCTGCCAAAGAGCTTTCCAACGAGGCACGTCTTTCCCTCCTGGCTCTTCGGGCGTGGGAGCTGTGGCCAGAGCCTCGGCCCTACCGGAAAATGCTTCGCAGGCTGGCGCGGCGGCGCCAGGTGGGCGCCGGTGGCGCCGAGGCTGACAGCCGCCGCAAAGCCCGCAGCCCCACGGGCTGTGGGGCCACGCGAGCGGCTGCCAAAGAGCTTTCCAACGAGGCACGGCTTTCCCTCCTGGCTCTTCGAGCGTGGGAGCTGTGGCCAGAGCCGTGGCCCTACCCGAAAATGCTTCGCAGGCTGACGCAGCAGAGCAAGGTGGGCGCCGGTGGCGCCGAGGCTGACGGCCGCCGCAAAGCCCGCAGCCCCATGGTCTGTGGGGCCACGCGAGCGGCTGCCAAAGAGCTTTCCAACGAGGCACGGCTTTCCCTCCTGGCTCTTCGGGCGTGGGAGCTGTGGCCAGAGCCGCGGCCCTACCGGAAAATGCTTCGCAGGCTGGCGCGGCGGCAACACGTGGGTGCCGGTGGCGCCGAGGCTGACGGCCACCGCAAAGCCCGCAGCCCCACGGGCTGTGGGGCCACGCGAGCGGCTGCCAAAGAGCTTTCCAACGAGGCACGGCTTTCCCTCCTTGGTCTTCGGGCGTGGGAGCTGTGGCCAGAGCCGTGACGCTACCGGAAAATGCTTCGCAGGCTGGTGCGGCGGCGCCACGTGGGCGCCGGTGTCGCCGAGGCTGACGGCCGCCGCAAAGCCCGCAGCCCCACGGGCTGTGGGGCCACGCGAGCGGCTGCCCAAGAGCTTTCCAACGAGGCACGGCTTTCCCTCCTGGCTCTTCGGGCGTGGGAGCTGTGACCAGAGCCGTGACCCTTCCCGAAAATGCTTCGCAGGCTGACGCAGCAGAGCAAGGTGGGCGCCGGTGTCGCCGAGGCTGACGGCCGCCACAAAGCCCGCAGCCCCACGGGCTGTGGGGCCACGCGAGCGGCTGCCAAAGAGCTTTCCAACGAGGCACGGCATTCCTTCCTGGCTCTTCGGGCGTGGGAGCTGTGGCCAGAGCCGTGGCCCTTCCCGAAAATGCTTCGCAGGCTGACGCAGCAGAGCAAGGTGGGCGCCGGTGGCGCCGAGGCTGACGGCCGCCACAAAGCCCGCAGCCCCACGGGCTGTGGGGCCACGCGAGCGGCTGCCAAAGAGCTTTCCAACGAGGCACGGCTTTCCCTCCTGGCTCTTCGGGCGTGGGAGCTGTGGCCAGAGCCGCGGCCCTACCGGAAAATGCTTCGCAGGCTGGCGCAGCAGAGCAAGGTGGGCGCCGGTGGCGCCGAGGCTGACGGCTGCTGCAAAGCCCGCAGCCCCATGGTCTGTGGGGCCACGCGAGCGGCTGCCAAAGAGCTTTCCAACGAGGCACGGCTTTCCCTCCTGGCTCTTCGGGCGTGGGAGCTGTGGCCAGAGCCGCGGCCCTACCGGAAAATGCTTCGCAGGCTGGCGCGGCGGTGCCACGTGGGCGCCGGTGTCGCCGAGGCTGACGGCCGCCGCAAAGCCCGCAGCCCCACGGGCTGTGGGGCCACGCGAGCGGCTGCCAAAGAGCTTTCCAACGAGGCACGGCTTTCCCTCCTGGCTCTTCGGGCGTGGAAGCTGTGGCCAGAGCCGCGGCCCTACCGGAAAATGCTTTGAAGGCTGGCACAGCGGCGCCACTAGGTGCCGGTGTCGCCGAGGCTGACGGCCGCCGCAACGTCCGCAGCCCCACTGGCTGTGGGCCCACGCGAGCGGCTGCCAAAGAGCTTTCCAACGAGGCACGTCTTTCCCTCCTGGCTCTTCGGGCGTGGGAGCTGTGGCCAGAGACCCAGCCCTACCGGAAAATGCTTCGCAGGCTGGCGCGGCGGCGCCACGTGGGGTCTGGTGTCTCCGAAGCTGAAGGCCGCCGCAAAGCCCGCAGCCCCACGGGCTGTGGGGCCACGCGAGCGGCTGCCAAAGAGCTTTCCAACGAGGCACGGCTTTCCCTCCTGGCTCTTCGGGCGTGGAAGCTGTGGCCAGAGCCGCGGCCCTACCGGAAAATGCTTTGAAGGCTGGCACAGCGGCGCCACTAGGTGCCGGTGTCGCCGAGGCTGACGGCCGCCGCAACGCCCGCAGCCCCACTGGCTGTGGGCCCACGCGAGCGGCTGCCAAAGAGCTTTCCAACGAGGCACGGCTTTCCCTCCTGGCTCTTCGGGCGTGGGAGCTGTCGCCAGAGCCGCGGCCCTACTGGAAAATGCTTCGCAGGCTGGCGCTTCGGCGCCAGGTGGGCGCCGGTGGTGCCGAGGCTGACAGCCGCCGCAAAGCCCGCGGCCCCACGGGCTGTGGGTCCACGCGAGCGGCTGCCAAAGAGCTTTCCAACGAGGCACGGCTTTCCCTCCTGGCTCTTCGGGCGTGGGAGCTGTGGCCAGAAACGCAGCACTACCGGAAAATGCTTCGCAGGCTGGCGCGGCGGCGCCAGGTGGGCGCCGGTGTCGCCGAGGCTGACGGCCGCCACAAAGCCCGCAGCCCCACGGGCTGTGGGGCCACGCGAGCGGCTGCCAAAGAGCTTTCCAACGAGGCACGGCTTTCCCTCCTGGCTCTTCGGGCGTGGGAGCTGTGGCCAGAGCCGTGGCCCTTCCTGAAAATGCTTCGCAGGCTGACGCAGCAGAGCAAGGTGGGCGCCGGTGGCGCCGAGGCTGACGGCCGCCACAAAGCCCGCAGCCCCACGGGCTGTGGGGCCACGCGAGCGGCTGCCAAAGAACTTTCCAACGAGGCACGGCTTTCCCTCCTTAGTCTTAGGGTGTGGGAGCTGGGGCCAGAGCCGCGGCCCTACCGGAAAATGCTTCGCAGGCTGGCGCGGCGGTGCCACCTGGGCGCCGGTGGCGCCGAGGCTGATGGCCGCCGCAAAGCCCGCAGCCCCATGGTCTGTGGGGCCACGCGAGCGGCTGCCAAAGAGCTTTCCAACGAGGCACGTCTTTCCCTCCTGGCTCTTCGGGCGTGGGAGCTGTGGCCAGAGCCTCGGCCCTACCGGAAAATGCTTCGCAGGCTGGCGCGGCGGCGCCAGGTGGGCGCCGGTGGCGCCGAGGCTGACAGCCGCCGCAAAGCCCGCAGCCCCACGGGCTGTGGGGCCACGCGAGCGGCTGCCAAAGAGCTTTCCAACGAGGCACGGCTTTCCCTCCTGGCTCTTCGAGCGTGGGAGCTGTGGCCAGAGCCGTGGCCCTACCCGAAAATGCTTCGCAGGCTGACGCAGCAGAGCAAGGTGGGCGCCGGTGGCGCCGAGGCTGACGGCCGCCGCAAAGCCCGCAGCCCCATGGTCTGTGGGGCCACGCGAGCGGCTGCCAAAGAGCTTTCCAACGAGGCACGGCTTTCCCTCCTGGCTCTTCGGGCGTGGGAGCTGTGGCCAGAGCCGCAGCCCTACCGGAAAATGCTTCACAGGCTGGCGCGGCGGCGCCACGTGGGCGCCGGTGTCGTGGAGGCTGACGGCCGCCACAAAGCCCGCAGCCCCATGGGCTGTGGGGCCACGCGAGCGGCTGCCAAAGAGCTTTCCAACGAGGCACGGTTTTCCCTCCTTGGTCTTCGGGCGTGGGAGCTGTGGCCAGAGCCGCGACCCTACAGGAAAATGCTTCGCAGGCTGGCGCGGCAGCGCCACGTGTGCGCCGGTGGCGCCAAGGCTGACGGCCGCCGCAAAGCCCGCAGCCCCATGGTCTGTGGGGCCACGAGAGCGGCTGCCAAAGAGCTTTCCAACGAGGCACGGCTTTCCCTCCTGGCTCTTCGGGCGTGGGAGCTGTGG
The DNA here is from genome assembly GCF_963924245.1 of Chroicocephalus ridibundus. NCBI lineage: Eukaryota > Metazoa > Chordata > Aves > Charadriiformes > Laridae > Chroicocephalus > Chroicocephalus ridibundus. The sequence continues at coordinate 65,231 of NW_026961314.1, forward strand.
CCAGAGCCGTGGCCCTTCCTGAAAATGCTTCGCAGGCTGACGCAGCAGAGCAAGGTGGGCGCCGGTGGCGCTGAGGCTGACGGCCGCCGCAAAGCCCGCAGCCCCACGGGCTGTGGGGCCACGCGAGCGGCTGCCAAAGAGCTTTCCAACGAGGCACGGCTTTCCCTCCTTGGCCTTCGGGCGTGGGAGCTGTCGCCAGAGACGTGGCCCTACCGGAAAGTGCTTCGCAGGCTAACGCAGAAGAGCAAGGTGGGCGCCGGTGGCGCCGAGGCTGACGGCTGCCGCAAAGCCCGCAGCCCCATGGTCTGCGGGGCCACGCGAGCGGCTGCCAAAGAGATTTCCAACGAGGCACGGCTTTCCCTCCTGGCTCTTCGGGCGTGGGAGCTGTGGCCAGAGCCACAGCCCTACCGGAAAATGCTTCGCAGGCTGGCGCGGCGGCGCCACGTGGGCGACGGTGGCGCCGAGGCTGACGGCCGCCGCAAATCCCGCAGCCCCACGAGCTGTGGGGCCACGCAAGTGGCTGCGAAAGAGCTTTCCAACGAGGCACGGCTTTCCCTCCTGGCTCTTTGGGCGTGGGAGCTGTGGCCAGAGCCGTGGCCCTACCGGAAAATGCTTCGCAGGCTGGCGCGGCTGCGCAAAATGGGCGCCGGTGGCACCGAGGCTGACGGCCGCCGCAAAGCCCGCAGCCCCACGGGCTGTGGGGCCACGCGAGCGGCTGCCAAAGAGCTTTCCAACGAGGCACGGCTTTCCCTCCTTGGTCTTCGGGCGTGGGAGCTGTGGCCAGAGCCGTGACGCTACCGGAAAATGCTTCGCAGGCTGGTGCGGCGGCGCCACGTGGGCGCCGGTGTCGCCGAGGCTGACGGCCGCCGCAAAGCCCGCAGCCCCACGGGCTGTGGGGCCACGCGAGCGGCTGCCAAAGAGATTTCCAACGAGGCACGGCTTTCCCTCCTGGCTCTTCGGGCGTGGGAGCTGTTGCCAGAGACCCAGCCCTACCGGAAAATGCTTCACAGGCTGGCGCGGCGGCGCCACGTGAGCGCTGGTGGCGCCGAGGCTGACGGCCGCCGCAAAGCCCGCAGCCCCACGGGCTGTGGGGCCACGCGAGCGGCTGCCAAAGAGCTTTCCAACGAGGCACGGCTTTCCCTCCTGGCTCTTCGGGCGTGGGAGATGTGGTCAGAGCCGCGGCCCTACCGGAAAATGCTTCACAGGCTGGCGCGGCGGCGCCACGTGGGCGCCGGTGGCGCCGAGGCTGACGGCCGCTGCAAAGCCCGCAGCCCCACGGGCTGTGGGGCCACGCGATCGGCTACCAAAGAGCTTTCCAACGAGGCACGGCTTTCCCTCCTTGGTCTTCGGGCGTGGGAGCTGTCGCCAGAGCCGTGGCCCTACCGGAAAATGCTTCGCAGGCTCACGCAGCAGAGCAAGGTGGGCGCCGGTGTCGTGGAGGCTGACGGCCGCCGCAAAGCCCGCAGCCCCACGGGCTGTGGGGCCACGCGAGCGGCTGCCCAAGAGCTTTCCAACGAGGCACGGCTTTCCCTCCTGGCTCCTCGGGCGTGGGAGCTGTGGCCAGAGCCGAGGCGCTACCGGAAAATGCTTCGCAGGCTGGCGCGGCGGCGCCAGGTGGGCGCCGGTGTCGCCGAGGCTGATGGCCGCCGCAAAGCCCGCAGCCCCACGGGCTGTGGGGCCACGCGAGCGGCTGCCAAAGAGATTTCCAACGAGGCACGGCTTTCCCTCCTGGCTCTTCGGGCGTGGGAGCTGTGGCCAGAGCCGAGGCGCTACCGGAAAATGCTTCGCAGGCTGGCGCGGCGGCGCCACGTGGGCGCCGGTGGAGCCGAGGCTGACGGCCGCCGCAAAGCCCGCAGCCCCACGGGCTGTGGGGCCACGCCAGCGGCTGCCAAAGAGATTTCCAACGAGGCACGGCTTTCCCTCCTGGCTCTTCGGGTGTAGGAGCTGTGGCCAGAGCCGCGGCCCTACCGGAAAATGCTTCGCAGGCTGGCGCGGCGGCGCCACGTGGGCGCCGGTGGAGCCGAGGCTGACGGCCGCCGCAAATCCCGCAGCCCCACGAGCTGTGGGGCCACGCAAGTGGCTGCGAAAGAGCTTTCCAACGAGGCACGGCTTTCCCTCCTGGCTCTTTGGGCGTGGGAGCTGTGGCCAGAGCCGTGGCCCTATCGGAAAATGCTTCGCAGGCTGGCGCGGCTGCGCAAAATGGGCGCCGGTGGCGCCGAGGCTGACGGCCGCCGCAAAGCCCGCAGCCCCACGGGCTGTGGGGCCACGCGAGTGGCTGCCAAAGAGCTTTCCAACGAGGCACGGCTTTCCCTCCTTGGTCTTCGGGCGTGGGAGCTGTGGCCAGAGCCGCGGCCCTACCCGAAAATGCTTCGCAGGCTGGCGCGGCGGCGCCTCGGGGGCACCGGTGGCGCCGAGGCTGATGGCCGCCGCAAAGCCCGCAGCCCCATGGTCTGTGGGGTCACGCGAGCGACTGCCAAAGAGCTTTCCAACGAGGCACGGCTTTCCCTCCTGGCTCTTCGGGCGTGGGAGCTGTGGCCAGAGCTGTGGCCCTACCGGAAAATGCTTCGCAGGCTGACGCAGCAGAGCAAGGTGGGCGCCGGTGGCGCCGAGGCCGACGGCCGCCGCAAAGCCCGCAGCCCCACGGGCTGTGGGGCCACGCGAGCGGCTGCCAAAGAGCTTTCCAACGAGGCACGGCTTTCCCTCCTGGCTCTTCGGGCGTGGGAGATGTGGTCAGAGCCGCGGCCCTACCGGAAAATGCTTCACAGGCTGGCGCGGCGGCGCCACGTGGGCGCCGGTGGCGCCGAGGCTGACGGCCGCTGCAAAGCCCGCAGCCCCACGGGCTGTGGGGCCACGCGATCGGCTACCAAAGAGCTTTCCAACGAGGCACGGCTTTCCCTCCTTGGTCTTCGGGCGTGGGAGCTGTCGCCAGAGCCGTGGCCCTACCGGAAAATGCTTCGCAGGCTCACGCAGCAGAGCAAGGTGGGCGCCGGTGTCGTGGAGGCTGACGGCCGCCGCAAAGCCCGCAGCCCCACGGGCTGTGGGGCCACGCGAGCGGCTGCCCAAGAGCTTTCCAACGAGGCACGGCTTTCCCTCCTGGCTCCTCGGGCGTGGGAGCTGTGGCCAGAGCCGAGGCGCTACCGGAAAATGCTTCGCAGGCTGGCGCGGCGGCGCCAGGTGGGCGCCGGTGTCGCCGAGGCTGATGGCCGCCGCAAAGCCCGCAGCCCCACGGGCTGTGGGGCCACGCGAGCGGCTGCCAAAGAGATTTCCAACGAGGCACGGCTTTCCCTCCTGGCTCTTCGGGCGTGGGAGCTGTGGCCAGAGCCGAGGCGCTACCGGAAAATGCTTCGCAGGCTGGCGCGGCGGCGCCACGTGGGCGCCGGTGGAGCCGAGGCTGACGGCCGCCGCAAAGCCCGCAGCCCCACGGGCTGTGGGGCCACGCCAGCGGCTGCCAAAGAGATTTCCAACGAGGCACGGCTTTCCCTCCTGGCTCTTCGGGTGTAGGAGCTGTGGCCAGAGCCGCGGCCCTACCGGAAAATGCTTCGCAGGCTGGCGCGGCGGCGCCACGTGGGCGCCGGTGGAGCCGAGGCTGACGGCCGCCGCAAATCCCGCAGCCCCACGAGCTGTGGGGCCACGCAAGTGGCTGCGAAAGAGCTTTCCAACGAGGCACGGCTTTCCCTCCTGGCTCTTTGGGCGTGGGAGCTGTGGCCAGAGCCGTGGCCCTATCGGAAAATGCTTCGCAGGCTGGCGCGGCTGCGCAAAATGGGCGCCGGTGGCGCCGAGGCTGACGGCCGCCGCAAAGCCCGCAGCCCCACGGGCTGTGGGGCCACGCGAGTGGCTGCCAAAGAGCTTTCCAACGAGGCACGGCTTTCCCTCCTTGGTCTTCGGGCGTGGGAGCTGTGGCCAGAGCCGCGGCCCTACCCGAAAATGCTTCGCAGGCTGGCGCGGCGGCGCCTCGGGGGCACCGGTGGCGCCGAGGCTGATGGCCGCCGCAAAGCCCGCAGCCCCATGGTCTGTGGGGTCACGCGAGCGACTGCCAAAGAGCTTTCCAACGAGGCACGGCTTTCCCTCCTGGCTCTTCGGGCGTGGGAGCTGTGGCCAGAGCTGTGGCCCTACCGGAAAATGCTTCGCAGGCTGACGCAGCAGAGCAAGGTGGGCGCCGGTGGCGCCGAGGCCGACGGCCGCCGCAAAGCCCGCAGCCCCATGGTCTGTGGGGCCACGCGAGCGGCTGCCAAAGAGCTTTCCAACGAGGCACGGCTTTCCCTCCTGGCTCTTCGGGTGTGGGAGCTGTGGCCAGAGCCGCGGCCCTACCGGAAAATGCTTTGCAGGCTGGCGCGGCGGCACCACGTGGGCGCTGGTGGTGCCGAGGCTGACGGCCGCCGCAAAGCCCGCAGCCCCACGGGCTGTGGGGCCACGCGAGTGGCTGCCAAAGAGCTTTCCAACGAGGCACGGCTTTCCCTCCTTGGTCTTCGGGCGTGGGAGCTGTGGCCAGAGCCGCGGCCCTACCCGAAAATGATTCGCAGGCTGGCGCGGCGGCGCCACGTGTGCGCCGGTGTCGCAGAGGCTGACGGCCGCCGCAAAGCCCGCAGCCCCACGGGCTGTGGGGCCACGCGAGCGGCTGCCAAAGAGCTTTCCAACGAGGCACGGCTTTCCCTCCTGGCTCTTCGGGCGTGGGAGCTGTGGCCAGAGCCGCGGCCCTACCGGAAAATGCTTCGCAGGCTGGCGCGGCGGCAACACGTGGGTGCCGGTGGCGCCGAGGCTGACGGCCACCGCAAAGCCCGCAGCCCCACGGGCTGTGGGGCCACGCGAGCGGCTGCCAAGGAGCTTTCCAACGAGGCACGGCTTTCCCTCCTTGGCCTTCGGGCGTGGGAGCTGTGGCCAGAGCCGCGGCCCTACCCGAAAATGCTTCTCAGGCTGGCGCGGCGGCGCCACGTGGGCGCCAATGGCGCCGAGGCTGATGGCCGCCGCAAAGCCCGCAGCCCCACGGGCTGTGGGGCCACGCGAGCGGCTGCCAAAGAGATTTCCAACGAGGCACGGCTTTCCCTCCTGGCTCTTCGGGCGTGGGAGCTGTGGCCAGAGCCGAGGCGCTACCGGAAAATGCTTCGCAGGCTGGCGCGGCGGCGCCACGTGGGCGCCGGTGGAGCCGAGGCTGACGGCCGCCGCAAAGCCCGCAGCCCCACGGGCTGTGGGGCCACGCCAGCGGCTGCCAAAGAGATTTCCAACGAGGCACGGCTTTCCCTCCTGGCTCTTCGGGTGTAGGAGCTGTGGCCAGAGCCGCGGCCCTACCGGAAAATGCTTCGCAGGCTGGCGCGGCGGCGCCAGGTGGGCGCCGGTGGAGCCGAGGCTGACGGCCGCCGCAAATCCCGCAGCCCCACGAGCTGTGGGGCCACGCAAGTGGCTGCGAAAGAGCTTTCCAACGAGGCACGGCTTTCCCTCCTGGCTCTTTGGGCGTGGGAGCTGTGGCCAGAGCCGTGGCCCTATCGGAAAATGCTTCGCAGGCTGGCGCGGCTGCGCAAAATGGGCGCCGGTGGCGCCGAGGCTGACGGCCGCCGCAAAGCCCGCAGCCCCACGGGCTGTGGGGCCACGCGAGCGGCTGCCAAAGAGCTTTCCAACGAGGCACGGCTTTCCCTCCTTGGTCTTCGGGCGTGGGAGCTGTGGCCAGAGCCGCGGCCCTACCCGAAAATGCTTCGCAGGCTGGCGCGGCGGCGCCTCGGGGGCACCGGTGGCGCCGAGGCTGATGGCCGCCGCAAAGCCCGCAGCCCCATGGTCTGTGGGGTCACGCGAGCGACTGCCAAAGAGCTTTCCAACGAGGCACGGCTTTCCCTCCTGGCTCTTCGGGCGTGGGAGCTGTGGCCAGAGCTGTGGCCCTACCGGAAAATGCTTCGCAGGCTGACGCAGCAGAGCAAGGTGGGCGCCGGTGGCGCCGAGGCCGACGGCCGCCGCAAAGCCCGCAGCCCCATGGTCTGTGGGGCCACGCGAGCGGCTGCCAAAGAGCTTTCCAACGAGGCACGGCTTTCCCTCCTGGCTCTTCGGGTGTGGGAGCTGTGGCCAGAGCCGCGGCCCTACCGGAAAATGCTTTGCAGGCTGGCGCGGCGGCACCACGTGGGCGCTGGTGGTGCCGAGGCTGACGGCCGCCGCAAAGCCCGCAGCCCCACGGGCTGTGGGGCCACGCGAGTGGCTGCCAAAGAGCTTTCCAACGAGGCACGGCTTTCCCTCCTTGGTCTTCGGGCGTGGGAGCTGTGGCCAGAGCCGCGGCCCTACCCGAAAATGATTCGCAGGCTGGCGCGGCGGCGCCACGTGTGCGCCGGTGTCGCTGAGGCTGACGGCCGCCGCAAAACCCGCAGCCCCACGGGCTGTGGGGCCACGCGAGCGGCTGCCAAAGAGCTTTCCAACGAGGCACGGCTTTCCCTCCTGGCTCTTCGGGCGTGGGAGCTGTGGCCAGAGCCGCGGCCCTACCGGAAAATGCTTCGCAGGCTGGCGCGGCGGCAACACGTGGGTGCCGGTGGCGCCGAGGCTGACGGCCACCGCAAAGCCCGCAGCCCCACGGGCTGTGGGGCCACGCGAGCGGCTGCCAAGGAGCTTTCCAACGAGGCACGGCTTTCCCTCCTTGGCCTTCGGGCGTGGGAGCTGTGGCCAGAGCCGCGGCCCTACCCGAAAATGCTTCTCAGGCTGGCGCGGCGGCGCCACGTGGGCGCCAATGGCGCCGAGGCTGACGGCCGCCGCAAAGCCCGCAGCCCCATGGTCTGTGGGGCCACGCGAGCGGCTGCCAAAGAGCTTTCCAACGAGGCACGGCTTTCCCTCCTTGGTCTTCGGGCGTGGGAGCTGTGGCCAGAGCCGCGGCCCTACCGGAAAATGCTTCGCAGGCTGGCGCGGCGGCGCCACGTGAGCGCTGGTGGCGCCGAGGCTGACGGCCGCCGCAAAGCCCGCAGCCCCACGGGCTGTGGGGCCACGCGAGCGGCTGCCAAAGAGCTTTCCAACGAGGCACGGCTTTCCCTCCTGGCTCTTCGGGCGTGGGAAATGTGGTCAGAGCCGCGGCCCTACCGGAAAATGCTTCACAGGCTGGCGCGGCGGCGCCAGGTGGGCGCCGGTGGCGCCGAGGCTGACGGCCGCCGCAAAGCCCGCAGCCCCACGGGCTGTGGGGCCACGCGATCGGCTACCAAAGAGCTTTCCAACGAGGCACGGCTTTCCCTCCTTGGTCTTCGGGCGTGGGAGCTGTCGCCAGAGCCGTGGCCCTACCGGAAAATGCTTCGCAGGCTCACGCAGCAGAGCAAGGTGGGCGGCGGTGTCGTGGAGGCTGACGGCCGCCGCAAAGCCCGCAGCCCCACGGGCTGTGGGGCCACGCGAGCGGCTGCCAAAGAGCTTTCCAACGAGGCACGGCTTTCCCTCCTGGCTCTTCGGGCGTGGGAGCTCTGGCCAGAGCTGCGGCGCTACCGGAAAATGCTTCGCAGGCTGGCGCGGCGGCAACACGTGGGTGCCGGTGGCGCCGAGGCTGACGGCCGCCACAAAGCCCGCAGCCCCACGGGCTGTGGGGCCACGCGAGTGGCTGCCAAAGAGCTTTCCAACGAGGCACGGCTTTCCCTCCTGGCTCTTCGGGCGTGGGAGCTGTGGCCAGAGCCGCGGCCCTACCGGAAAATGCTTCGCAGGCTGGCGCGGCTGCGCAAAATGGGCGCCGGTGGGGCCGAGGCTGACGGCCGCCGCAAAGCCCGCAGCCCCACGGGCTGTGGGGCCACGCGAGCGGCTGCCAAAGAGCTTTCCAACGAGGCACGGCTTTGCCTCCTTGGTCTTCGGACGTGGGAGCTGTGGCCAGAGCCGCGGCCCTACCCGAAAATGCTTCGCAGGCTGGCGCGGCGGCGCCTCGGGGGCACCGGTGGCGCCGAGGCTGATGGCCGCCGCAAAGCCCGCAGCCCCACGGGCTGTGGGGCCACGCGAGCGGCTGCCAAAGAGATTTCCAACGAGGCACGGCTTTCCCTCCTGGCTCTTCGGGCGTGGGAGCTGTGGCCAGAGCCGCAGTCCTACAGGAAAATGCTTCGCAGGCTGGCGCAGTGGCGCCTCGGGGGCGCCGGTGGCGCCGAGGCTGATGGCCGCCGCAAAGCCCGCAGCCCCACAGGCTGTGGGGTCACGCGAGCGACTGCCAAAGAGTTTTCCAACGAGGCACGGCTTTCCCTCCTGGCTCTTCGGGCGTGGGAGCTGTGGCCAGAGCCGCGGCCCTACCGGAAAATGCTTCGCAGGCTGACGCAGCAGAGCAAGGTGGGCGCCGGTGTCGCCGAGGCTGACGGCCGCCACAAAGCCCGCAGCCCCACGGGCTGTGGGGCCACGCGAGCGGCTGCCAAATAGCTTTCCAACGAGGCACGGCTTTCCCTCCTGGCTCTTCGGGCGTGGGAGCTGTGGCCAGAGCCGCGGCCCTTCCTGAAAATGCTTTGCAGGCTGGCGCGGCGGCGCCACGTGGGCGCCGGTGGTGCCGAGGCCGACGGCCGCCGCAAAGCCCGCAGCCCCATGGTCTGTGGGGCCACGCGAGCGGCTGCCAAAGAGCTTTCCAACGAGGCATGGCTTTCCCTCCTGGCTCTTCGGGTGTGGGAGCTGTGGCCAGAGCCGCGGCCCTACCGGAAAATGCTTTGCAGGCTGGCGCGGCGGCGCCACGTGGGCGCCGGTGGTGCCGAGGCTGACGGCCGCCGCAAAGCCCGCAGCCCCACGGGCAGTGGGGCCACGCGAGTGGCTGCCAAAGAGCTTTCCAACGAGGCACGGCTTTCCCTCCTTGGTCTTAGGGCGTGGGAGCTGTGGCCAGAGCCGCGGCCCTACCCGAAAATGATTCGCAGGCTGGCGCGGCGGCGCCACGTGTGCGCCGGTGTCGCTGAGGCTGACGGCCGCCGCAAAGCCCGCAGCCCCATGGTCTGTGGGGCCACGCGAGAAGCTGCCAAAGAGCTTTCCAACGAAGCACGGCTTTCCCTCCTGGCTCTTCGGGCGTGGGAGCTGTCGCCAGAGCCGCGGCCCTACCGGAAAATGCTTCACAGGCTGGCGCGGCGGCCCCACGTGGGCGCCGGTGGCGCCGAGGCTGACGGCCGCCGCAAAGCCCGCAGCCCCACGGGCTGTGGGGCCACACGAGCGGCTGCCAAAGACCTTTCCAACGAGGCACGGCTTTCCCTCCTGGCTCTTCGGGCGTGAGAGCTGTGGCCAGAGCCGCGGCCCTACCGGAAAATGCTCCACAGGCTGGCGCGGCGGCGCAAAATGGGCGCCGGTGGCGCCGAGGCTGACGGCCGCCGCAAAGCCCGCAGCCCCACGGGCTGTGGGGCCACGCGAGCGGCTGCCAAAGAGCTTTCCAACGAGGCACGGCTTTCCCTCCTTGGTCTTCGGGCGTGGGAGGTGTGGCCAGAGCCGCAGCCCCACCTGAAAATGCTTCGCAGGCTGGCGCGGCGGCGCCAGGTGGGCGCCGGTGTCGTGGAGGCTGACGGCCGCCGCAAAGCCCGCAGCCCCACGGGCTGTGGGGCCACGCGAGCGGTTGCCAAAGAGCTTTCCAACGAGGCACGGCTTTCCCTCCTGGCTCTTTGGGCGTGGGAGCTGTGGCCAGAGCCGCGGCCCTACCGGAAAATGCTTCGCAGGCTGACGCAGCAGAGCAAGTTGGGCGCCGGTGGCGCCGAGGCTGACGGCCGCCGCAAAACCCGCAGCCCCACGGGCTGTGGGGCCACGCGAGCGGCTGCCAAAGAGCTTTCCAACGAGGCACGGCTTTCCCTCCTGGCTCTTCGGGCGTGGGAACTGTGGCCAGAGCCGCGGCCCTACCGGAAAATGCTTCGCAGGCTGGCGCGGCGGCGCCACGTGGGCGCCGGTGGCGCCGAGGCTGACGGCCGCCGCAAAGCCCGCAGCTTGACGGTCTGTGGGGCCATGCGAGCGGTTGCCAAAGAGCTTTCCAACGAGGCACGGCCTTCCCTTCTGGCTCTTCGGGCGTGGGAGCTGTGGCCAGAGCCGCGGCCCTACCGGAAAATGCTTCGCAGGCTGGCGCGGCGGCAACACATGGGTGCCGGTGGCGCCGAGGCTGACGGCCACCGCAAAGCCCGCAGCCCCACGGGCTGTGGGGCCACGCGAGCGGCTGCCAAAGAGCTTTCCAACGAGGCACGGCTTTCCCTCATGGCTCTTCGAGCGTGGGAGCTGTGGCCAGAGCCGCGGCCCTACCCGAAAATGCTTCGCAGGCTGGCGAGGCGGCGCCACGTGGGCGCCAATGGCGCCGAGGCTGACGGACGCCGCAAAGCCCGCAGCCCCATGGTCTGTGGGGCCACGCGAGCGGCTGCCAAAGAGCTTTCCAACGAGGCACGGCTTTCCCTCCTTGGTCTTCGGGCGTGGGAGCTGTGGCCAGAGCCGAGGCGCTACCGGAAAATGCTTCGCAGGCTGGCGCGGCGGCGCCAGGTGGGCGCCGGTGTCGCCGAGGCTGATGGCCGCCGCAAAGTCCGCAGCCCCACGGGCTGTGGGGCCACGCGAGCGGCTGCCAAAGAGATTTCCAACGAGGCACGGCTTTCCCTCCTGGCTCTTCGGGTGTAGGAGCTGTGGCCAGAGCCGCGGCCCTACCGGAAAATGCTTCGCAGGCTGGCGCGGCGGCGCCACGTGGGCGCCGGTGGCGCCGAGGCTGACGGCCGCCGCAAATCCCGCAGCCCCACGAGCTGTGGGGCCACGCAAGTGGCTGCAAAAGAGCTTTCCAACGAGGCACGGCTTTCCCTCCTGGCTCTTTGGGCGTGGGAGCTGTGGCCAGAGCCGTGGCCCTACCGGAAAATGCTTCGCAGGCTGGCGCGGCTGCGCAAAATGGGCGCCGGTGGCGCCGAGGCTGACGGCCGCCGCAAAGCCCGCAGCCCCACGGGCTGTGGGGCCACGCGAGCGGCTGCCAAAGAGCTTTCCAACGAGGCACGGCTTTCCCTCCTTGGTCTTCGGGCGTGGGAGCTGTGGCCAGAGCTGCGGCCCTACCCGAAAATGCTTCGCAGGCTGGCGCGGCGGCGCCTCGGGGGCACCGGTGGCGCCGAGGCTGACGGCCGCTGCAAAGCCCGCAGCCCCACGGCTTGTGGGGCCACAGGAGCGGCTACCAAAGAGCTTTCCAACGAGGCACGGCTTTCCCTCCTTGGTCTTCGGGCGTGGGAGCTGTGGCCAGAGCCGTGACGCTACCGGAAAATGCTTCGCAGGCTGGTGCGGCGGCGCCACGTGGGCGCCGGTGTCGCCGAGGCTGACGGCCGCCGCAAAGCCCGCAGCCCCACGGGCTGTGGGGCCACGCGAGCGGCTGCCAAAGAGATTTCCAACGAGGCATGGCTTTCCCTCCTGGCTCTTCGGGCGTGGGAGCTGTGGCCAGAGCCGCAGACCTACAGGAAAATGCTTCGCAGGCTGGCGCAGCGGCGCCTCGGGGGCGCCGGTGGCGCCGAGGCTGACGGCCGCTGCAAAGCCCGCAGACCCACGGGCTGTGGGGCCACGCGAGCGGCTGCCAAAGAGATTTCCAACGAGGCATGGCTTTCCCTCCTGGCTCTTCGGGCGTGGGAGCTGTGGCCAGAGCCGCGGCCCTACCGGAAAATGCTTCGCAGGCCTGCGCGGCGGCGCCAGGTGGGCGCAGGAGTCGCCGAGGCTGACGGCCGCCGCAAAGCCCGCAGCCCCACGGGCTGTGGGGCCACGCGAGCGGCTGCCCAAGAGCTTTCCAACGAGGCACGGCTTTCCCTCCTGGCTCTTCGGGCGTGGGAGCTGTGACCAGAGCCGTGACCCTTCCCGAAAATGCTTCGCAGGCTGACGCAGCAGAGCAAGGTGGGCGCCGGTGTCGCCGAGGCTGACGGCCGCCACAAAGCCCGCAGCCCCACGGGCTGTGGGGCCACGCGAGCGGCTGCCAAAGAGCTTTCCAACGAGGCACGGCATTCCTTCCTGGCTCTTCGGGCGTGGGAGCTGTGGCCAGAGCCGTGGCCCTTCCCGAAAATGCTTCGCAGGCTGACGCAGCAGAGCAAGGAGGGCGCCGGTGGCGCCGAGGCTGACGGCCGCCACAAAGCCCGCAGCCCCACGGGCTGTGGGGCCACGCGAGCGGCTGCCAAAGAGCTTTCCAACGAGGCACGGCTTTCCCTCCTGGCTCTTCGGGCGTGGGAGCTGTGGCCAGAGCCGCGGCCCTACCGGAAAATGCTTCGCAGGCTGGCGCAGCAGAGCAAGGTGGGCGCCGGTGGCGCCGAGGCTGACGGCTGCTGCAAAGCCCGCAGCCCCATGGTCTGTGGGGCCACGCGAGCGGCTGCCAAAGAGCTTTCCAACGAGGCACGGCTTTCCCTCCTGGCTCTTCGGGCGTGGGAGCTGTGGCCAGAGCCGCGGCCCTACCGGAAAATGCTTCGCAGGCTGGCGCGGCGGTGCCACGTGGGCGCCGGTGTCGCCGAGGCTGACGGCCGCCGCAAAGCCCGCAGCCCCACGGGCTGTGGGGCCACGCGAGCGGCTGCCAAAGAGCTTTCCAACGAGGCACGGCTTTCCCTCCTGGCTCTTCGGGCGTGGAAGCTGTGGCCAGAGCCGCGGCCCTACCGGAAAATGCTTTGAAGGCTGGCACAGCGGCGCCACTAGGTGCCGGTGTCGCCGAGGCTGACGGCCGCCGCAACGCCCGCAGCCCCACTGGCTGTGGGCCCACGCGAGCGGCTTCCAAAGAGCTTTCCAACGAGGCACGTCTTTCCCTCCTGGCTCTTCGGGCGTGGGAGCTGTGGCCAGAGCCGCAGCCCTACCGGAAAATGCTTCGCGGGCTGGCGCGGCGGCGCCACGTAGGGTCTGGTGTCTCCGAAGCTGAAGGCCGCCGCAAAGCCCGCAGCCCCACGGGCTGTGGGGCCACGCGAGCGGCTGCCAAAGAGCTTTCCAACGAGGCACGGCTTTCCCTCCTGGCTCTTCGGGCGTGGAAGCTGTGGCCAGAGCCGCGGCCCTACCGGAAAATGCTTTGAAGGCTGGCACAGCGGCGCCACTAGGTGCCGGTGTCGCCGAGGCTGACGGCCGCCGCAACGCCCGCAGCCCCACTGGCTGTGGGCCCACGCGAGCGGCTGCCAAAGAGCTTTCCAACGAGGCACGGCTTTCCCTCCTGGCTCTTCGGGCGTGGGAGCTGTCGCCAGAGCCGCGGCCCTACTGGAAAATGCTTCGCAGGCTGGCGCTTCGGCGCCAGGTGGGCGCCGGTGGTGCCGAGGCTGACAGCCGCCGCAAAGCCCGCAGCCCCACGGGCTGTGGGTCCACGCGAGCGGCTGCCAAAGAGCTTTCCAACGAGGCACGGCTTTCCCTCCTGGCTCTTCGGGTGTGGGAGCTGTGGCCAGAAACGCAGCACTACCGGAAAATGCTTCGCAGGCTGGCACGGCGGTGCCAGGTGGGCGCCGGTGTCGCCGAGGCTGACGGCCGCCACAAAGCCCGCAGCCCCACGGGCTGTGGGGCCACGCGAGCGGCTGCCAAAGAGCTTTCCAACGAGGCACGGCTTTCCCTCCTGGCTCTTCGGGCGTGGGAGCTGTGGCCAGAGCCGTGGCCCTTCCTGAAAATGCTTCGCAGGCTGACGCAGCAGAGCAAGGTGGGCGCCGGTGGCGCCGAGGCTGACGGCCGCCACAAAGCCCGCAGCCCCACGGGCTGTGGGGCCACGCGAGCGGCTGCCAAAGAGCTTTCCAACGAGGCACGGCTTTCCCTCCTGGCTCTTCGGGCGTGGAAGCTGTGGCCAGAGCCGCGGCCCTACCGGAAAATGCTTCGCAGGCTGGCGCGGCGGCGCCACGTGGGCGCCGGTGGCGCCGAGGCTGACGGCCACCGCAAAGCCCGCAGCCCCACGGGCTGTGGGGCCACGCGAGCGGCTGCCAAAGAGCTTTCCAACAAGGCACGGCTTTCCCTCCTTAGTCTTAGGGTGTGGGAGCTGTGGCCAGAGCCGCGGCCCTACCGGAAAATGCTTCGCAGGCTGGCGCGGCGGTGCCACCTGGGCGCCGGTGGCGCCGAGGCTGATGGCCGCCGCAAAGCCCGCAGCCCCATGGTCTGTGGGGCCACGCGAGCGGCTGCCAAAGAGCTTTCCAACGAGGCACGTCTTTCCCTCCTGGCTCTTCGGGCGTGGGAGCTGTGGCCAGAGCCTCGGCCCTACCGGAAAATGCTTCGCAGGCTGGCGCGGCGGCGCCAGGTGGGCGCCGGTGGCGCCGAGGCTGACAGCCGCCGCAAAACCCGCAGCCCCACGGGCTGTGGGGCCACGCGAGCGGCTGCCAAAGAGCTTTCCAACGAGGCACGGCTTTCCCTCCTGGCTCTTCGGGCGTGGGAGCTGTGGCCAGAGCCGTGGCCCTACCCGAAAATGCTTCGCAGGCTGACGCAGCAGAGCAAGGTGGGCGCCGGTGGCGCCGAGGCTGACGGCCGCCGCAAAGCACGCAGCCCCATGGTCTGTGGGGCCACGCGAGCGGCTGCCAAAGAGCTTTCCAACGAGGCACGGCTTTCCCTCCTGGCTCTTCGGGCGTGGGAGCTGTGGCCAGAGCCGCAGCCCTACCGGAAAATGCTTCACAGGCTGGCGCGGGGGCGCCACGTGGGCGCCGGTGTCGTGGAGGCTGACGGCCGCCACAAAGCCCGCAGCCCCATGGGCTGTGGGGCCACGCGAGCGGCTGCCAAAGAGCTTTCCAACGAGGCACGGTTTTCCCTCCTTGGTCTTCGGGCGTGGGAGCTGTGGCCAGAGCCGCGACCCTACAGGAAAATGCTTCGCAGGCTGGCGCGGCAGCGCCACGTGTGCGCCGGTGGCGCCAAGGCTGACGGCCGCCGCAAAGCCCGCAGCCCCATGGTCTGTGGGGCCACGAGAGCGGCTGCCAAAGAGTTTTCCAACGAGGCACGGCTTTCCCTCCTTGGTCTTCGGGTGTGGGAGCTGTGGCCAGAGCCGTGGCCCTTCCTGAAAATGCTTCGCAGGCTGACGCAGCAGAGCAAGGTGGGCGCCGGTGGCGCCGAGGCTGACGGCCGCCGCAAAGCCCGCAGCCCCACGGGCTGTGGGGCCACGCGAGCGGCTGCCAAAGAGCTTTCCAACGAGGCACGGCTTTCCCTCCTTGGCCTTCGGGCGTGGGAGCTGTCGCCAGAGACGTGGCCCTACCGGAAAGTGCTTCGCAGGCTAACGCAGAAGAGCAAGGTGGGCGCCGGTGGCGCCGAGGCTGACGGCTGCCGCAAAGCCCGCAGCCCCATGGTCTGCGGGGCCACGCGAGCGGCTGCCAAAGAGCTTTCCAACGAGGCACGGCTTTCCCTCCTGGCTCTTCGGGCGTGGGAGCTGTGGCCAGAGCCGCGGCCCTACCGGAAAATGCTTCGCAGGCTGGCGCGGCGGTGCCACGTGGGCGCCAGTGTCGCCGAGGCTGACGGCCGCCGCAAAGCCCGCAGCCGCACGGGCTGTGGGGCCACACGAGCGGCTGCCAAAGAGCTTTCCAACGAGGCACGGCTTTCCCTCCTGGCTCTTCGGGCGTGGGAGCTGTGGCCAGAGCCGCGGCCCTACCGGAAAATGCTTTGAAGGCTGGCACAGCGGCGCCACTAGGTGCCGGTGGTGCCGAGGATGACGGCCGCCACAAAGCCCGCAGCCCCACGGGCTGTGGGGCCACGCGAGCGGCTGCCAAAGAGCTTTCCAACGAGGCACGGCTTTCCCTCCTGGCTCTTCAGGCGTGGGAGCTGTGGCCAGAAACGCAGCACTACCGGAAAATGCTTCGCAGGCTGGCGCGGCGGCCCCACGTGGGGTCTGGTGTCTCCGAAGCTGAAGGCCGCCGCAAAGCCCACAGCCCCACGGGCTGTGGAGCCACGCGAGCGGCTGCCAAAGAGCTTTCCAACGAGGCACGGCTTTCCCTCCTGGCTCTTCGGGCCTGGGAGCTGTCGCCAGAGCCGCGGCCCTACCGGAAAATGCTTCGCAGGCTGGCGCTTCGGCGCCAGGTGGGCGCCGGTGGTGCCGAGGCTAACAGCCGCCGCAAAGCCCGCAGCCCCACGGGCTGTGGGGCCACGCGAGCGGCTGCCAAAGAGCTTTCCAACGAGGCACGGCTTTCCCTCCTGGCTCTTCGGGCGTGGGAGCTGTGGCCAGAAACGCAGCACTACCGGAAAATGCTTCGCAGGCTGGCGCGGCGGTGCCACCTGGGCGCCGGTGGCGCCGAGGCTGACGGCAACCGCAAAGCCCGCAGCCCCACGGGCTGTGGGGCCACGCGAGCGGCTGCCAAAGAGCTTTCCAACGAGGCACGGCTTTCCCTCCTTAGTCTTAGGGTGTGGGAGCTGTGGCCAGAGCCGCGGCCCTACCGGAAAATGCTTCGCAGGCTGGCGCGGCGGTGCCACCTGGGCGCCGGTGGCGCCGAGGCTGATGGCCGGCGCAAAGCCCGCAGCCCCATGGTCTGTGGGGCCACGCGAGCGGCTGCCAAAAAGCTTTCCAACGAGGCATGTCTTTCCCTCCTGGCTCTTCGGGCGTGGGAGCTGTGGCCAGAGCCTCGGCCCTACCGGAAAATGCTTCGCAGGCTGGCGCGGCGGCGCCAAGTGGGCGCCGGTGGCGCCGAGGCTGACAGCCGCCGCAAAGCCCGCAGCCCCACGGGCTGTGGGGCCACGCGAGCGGCTGCCAAAGAGCTTTCCAACGAGGCACGGCTTTCCCTCCTGGCTCTTCGGGCGTGGGAGCTGTCGCCAGAGCCGCGGCCCTACCGGAAAATGCTTCGCAGGCTGGCGCGACGGCGCCAGGTGGGCGCCGGTGGCGCCGAGGCTGAGAGCCGCCGCAAAGCCCGCAGCCCCACGGGCTGTGGGGCCACGCGAGCGGCTGCCAAAGAGCTTTCCAACGAGGCACGGCTTTCCCTCCTGGCTCTTCGGGCGTGGGAGCTGTGGCCAGAGCCATGGCCCTTCCCGAAAATGCTTCGCAGGCTTACGCAGCAGAGCAAGGTGGGCGCCGGTGTCGCCGAGGCTGACGGCCGCCGCAAAGCCCGCAGCCCCACGGGCTGTGGGGCCACGCGAGCGGCTGCCAAAGAGCTTTCCAACGAGGCACGGCTTTCCCTCCTGGCTCTTCGGGCGTGGGAGCTGTGGCCAGAGCCGTGGCCCTACCGGAAAATGCTTCGCAGGCCTGCGCGGCGGCGCCAGGTGGGCGCAGGAGGCGCCGAGGCTGACGGCCGCCGCAAAGCCCGCAGCCCCACGGGCTGTGGGGCCACGCGAGCAGCTGCCAAAGAGCTTTCCAACAAGGCACGGCTTTCCCTCCTGGCTCTTCGGGCGTGGGAGCTGTGGCCAGAGCCGCGGACCTACCGGAAAATGCTTCGCAGGCTGGCGCGGCGGCGCCACGTGGGCGCCGGTGGCGCCGAGGCTGATGGCCGCCGCAAAGCCCGCAGCCCCACGGGCTGTGGGGCCACGCGAGCGGCTGCCCAAGAGCTTTCCAACGAGGCACGGCTTTCCCTCCTGGCTCTTTGGGCGTGGGAGCTGTGGCCAGAGCCATGGCCCTTCCCGAAAATGCTTCGCAGGCCGACGCAGCAGAGCAAGGTGGGCGCCGGTGTCGCCGAGGCTGATGGCCGCCGCAAAGCCCGCAGCCCCACGGGCTGTGGGGCCACGCGAGCGGCTGCCAAAGAGCTTTCCAACGAGGCACGGCTTTCCCTCCTTGGTCTTCGTGTGTGGGAGCTGTGGCCAGAGCCGTGGCCCTTCCTGAAAATGCTTCGCAGACTGACGCAGCAGAGCAAGGTGGGCGCCGGTGGCGCCGAGGCTGACGGCCGCCGCAAAGCCCGCAGCCCCACAGGCTGTGGGGCCCCGCGAGCGGCTGCCAAAGAGCTTTCCAACGAGGCACGGCTTTCCCTCCTGGCTCTTCGAGCGTGGGAGCTGTGGCCAGAGCCGCGGCCCTACCGGAAAATGCTTCACAGGCTGGCGCGGCGGCGCCAGGTGGGTGCCGGTGACGCCGAGGCTGACGGCCGCCGCAAAGCCCGCAGCCCGACGGGCTGTGGGGCCATGCGAGCGGCTGCCAAAGAGCTTTCCAACGAGGCACGGCTTTCCCTCCTTGGTCTTCGGGCGTGGGAGCTGTGGCCAGAGCCGCGGCCCTACCGGAAAATGCTTCGCAGGCTGGCGCGGCGGCGCCAGGTGGACGCCGGTGGTGCCGAGGCTGACGGCCGCCGCAAAGCCCGCAGCCCCATGGTCTGGGGGGCCACGCGAGCGGCTGCCAAAGAGCTTTCCAAAGAGGCACGGCTTTCCCTCCTGGCTCTTCGGGCGTGGGAGCTGTGGCCAGAGCCGTGACCCTTCCCGAAAATGCTTCGCAGGCTGGCGCGGCAGCGCCACGTGTGTGCCGGTGGCGCCGAGGCTGATGGCCGACGCAAAGCCCGCAGCGTCATGGTCTGTGGGGCCAAACGAGCGGCTGCCAAAGAGCTTTCCAACGAGGCACGGCTTTCCCTCCTTGGTCTTCGGGCGTGGGAGCTGTGGCCAGAGCCGTGGCCCTTCCCGAAAATGCTTCGCAGGCTGACGCAGCAGAGCAAGGTCGGCGCCGGTGTCGCCGAGGCTGACGGCCGCCACAAATCCCGCAGCCCCATGGTCTGGGGGGCCACGCGAGCGGCTGCCAAAGAGCTTTCCAACGAGGCACGGCTTTCCCTCCTGGCTCTTTGGGCGTGGGAGCTGTGGCCAGAGCCATGGCCCTTCCCGAAAATGCTTCGCAGGCCGACGCAGCAGAGCAAGGTGGGCGCCGGTGTCGCCGAGGCTGACGGCCGCCGCAAAGCCCGCAGCCCCACGGGCTGTGGGGCCACGCGAGCGGCTGCCAAAGAGCTTTCCAACGAGGCACGGCTTTCCCTCCTTGGTCTTCGTGTGTGGGAGCTGTGGCCAGAGCCGTGGCCCTACCGGAAAGTGCTTCGCAGGCTAACGCAGAAGAGCAAGGTGGGCGCCGGTGGCGCCGAGGCTGACGGCCGCCGCAAAGCCCGCAGCCCCACGGGCTGTGGGGCCACGCGAGAAGCTGCCAAAGAGCTTTCCAACGAGGCACGGCTTTCCCTCCTGGCTCTTCGGGCGTGGGAGCTGTGGCCAGAGCCGCGGCCCTACCGGAAAATGCTTCGCAGGCTGGCGCGGCGGCGCCACGTGGGGGCCGGTGTCTCCGAAGCTGACGGCCGCCGCAAAGCCCGCAGCCCCACGGGCTGTGGGGCCACGCGAGCGGCTGCCAAAGAGCTTTCCAACGAGGCACGGCTTTCCCTCCTGGCTCTTCGGGCGTGGGAGCTGTGGCCAGAAACGCAGCACTACCGGAAAATGCTTCGCAGGCTGGCGCGGCGGTGCCACGTGGGCGCCGGTGTCGCCGAGGCTGACGGCTGCCACAAAGCCCGCAGCCCCACGGGCTGTGGGGCCATGCGAGTGGCTGCCAAAGAGCTTTCCAACGAGGCACGGCTTTCCCTCCTGGCTCTTCAGGCGTGGGAGCTTTGGCCAGAGCCGCGGCCCTACCGGAAAATGCTTCGCAGGCTGGCGCAGCGGAGGAAGGTGGGCGCCGGTGGCGCCGAGGCTGACGGCTGCCGCAAAGCCTACAGCCCCATGGTCTTTGGGGCCATGCGAGCGGCTGCCAAAGAGCTTTCCAACGAGGCACGGCTTTCCCGCCTGGCTCTTCGGGCGTGGGAGCTGTGGCCAGAGCCGCGGCCCTACCGGAAAATGCTTCGCAGGCTGGCGCGGCGGCGCCACATGTGCGCCGGTGGCGCCGAGGCTGACGGCCACCGCAAAGCCCGCAGCCCCACGGACTGTGGGGCCACGTGAGCGGCTGCCAAAGAGCTTTCCAACGAGGCACGGCTTTCCCTCCTGGCTCTTCGGGCGTGGGAGCTGTGGCCAGAGCCACGGCCCTACCGGAAAATGCTTCGGAGGCTGGCGCGGCGGCGCCACGTGGGGGCCGGTGTCTCCGAAGCTGACGGCCGCCGCAAAGCCCGCAGCCCCACGGGCTGTGGGGCCACGCGAGCGGCTGCCAAAGAGCTTTCCAACGAGGCACGGCTTTCCCTCCTGGCTCTTCGGGCGTGGGAGCTGTGGCCAGAGCCGCGGCCCTACCGGAAAATGCTTCGCAGGCCTGCGCGGCGGTGCCAGATGGGCGCAGGAGGCGCCGAGGCTGACGGCCGCCGCAAAGCCCGCAGCCCCACGGGCTGTGGGGCCACGCGAGCGGCTGCCAAAGAGCTTTCCAACAAGGCACGGCTTTCCCTCCTGGCTCTTCGGGCGTGGGAGCTGTGGCCAGAGCCGCGGACCTACCGGAAAATGCTTCGCAGGCTGGCGCGGCGGCGCCACGTGGGCGCCGGTGGCGCCGAGGCTGACGGCCGCCGCAAAGCCCGCAGCCCCACGGGCTGTGGGGCCACGCGAGCGGCTGCCAAAGAGCTTTCCAACGAGGCACGGCTTTCCCTCCTGGCTCTTTGGGCGTGGGAGCTGTGGCCAGAGCCATGGCCCTTCCCGAAAATGCTTCGCAGGCCGACGCAGCAGAGCAAGGTGGGCGCCGGTGTCGCCGAGGCTGACGGCCGCCACAAAGTCCGCAGCCCCACGGGCTGTGGGGCCACGCGAGCGGCTGCCAAAGAGCTTTCCAACGAGGCACGGCTTTCCCTCCTTGGTCTTCGTGTGTGGGAGCTGTGGCCAGAGCCGTGGCCCTTCCTGAAAATGCTTCGCAGACTGACGCAGCAGAGCAAGGTGGGCGCCGGTGGCGCCGAGGCTGACGGCCGCCGCAAAGCCCGCAGCCCCACGGGCTGTGGGGCCACGCGAGCGGCTGCCAAAGAGCTTTCCAACGAGGCACGTCTTTCCCTCCTGGCTCTTCGAGCGTGGGAGCTGTGGCCAGAGCCGCGGCCCTACCGGAAAATGCTTCACAGGCTGGCGCGGCGGCGCCAGGTGGGTGCCGGTGACGCCGAGGCTGACGGCCGCCGCAAAGCCCGCAGCCCCACGGGCTGTGGGGCCACGCGAGCGGCTGCCAAAGAGCTTTCCAACGAGGCACGGCTTTCCCTCCTTGGTCTTCGGGCGTGGGAGCTGTGGCCAGAGCCGCGGCCCTACCGGAAAATGCTTCGCAGGCTGGCGCGGCGGCGCCAGGTGGGCGCCGGTGGTGCCGAGGCTGACGGCCGCCGCAAAGCGCGCAGCCCCACGGGCTGTGGGGCCACGCGAGCGGCTGCCAAAGAGCTTTCCAACGAGGCACGGCTTTCCCTCCTGGCTCTTCGGGCGTGGGAGCTGTGGCCAGAGCCGCGGCCCTACCGGAAAATGCTTCACAGGCTGGTGCGGCGGCGCCACATGGGCGCCGGTGGCGCCGAGGCTGATGGCCGCCGCAAAACCCGCAGCCCCACGGGCTGTGGGGCCGCGCGAGCGGCTGCCAAAGTGCTTTCCAACGAGGCACAGCGTTCCCTCCTGGCTCTTCAGGCGTGGGAGCTGTGGCCAGAGCCGCGGCCCTACCGGAAAATGCTTCGCAGGCTGTGGCGGCGGCGCCAGGTGGGCGCAGGAGGCGCCGAGGCTGACGGCCGCCGCAAAGCCCGCAGCCCCACGGGCTGTGGGGCCACGCGAGCGGCTGCCAAAGAGCTTTCCAAAGAGGCACGGCTTTCCCTCCTGGCTCTTCGAGCGTGGGAGCTGTGGCCAGAGCCGTGACCCTTCCCGAAAATGCTTCGCAGGCTGGCGCGGCAGCGCCACGTGTGTGCCGGTGGCGCCGAGGCTGATGGCCGACGCAAAGCCCGCAGCGTCATGGTCTGTGGGGCCAAACGAGCGGCTGCCAAAGAGCTTTCCAACGAGGCACGGCTTTCCCTCCTTGGTCTTCGGGCGTGGGAGCTGTGGCCAGAGCCGTGGCCCTTCCCGAAAATGCTTCGCAGGCTGACGCAGCAGAGCAAGGTCGGCGCCGGTGTCGCCGAGGCTGACGGCCGCCACAAATCCCGCAGCCCCATGGTCTGGGGGGCCACGCGAGCGGCTGCCAAAGAGCTTTCCAACGAGGCACGGCTTTCCCTCCTGGCTCTTTGGGCGTGGGAGCTGTGGCCAGAGCCATGGCCCTTCCCGAAAATGCTTCGCAGGCCGACGCAGCAGAGCAAGGTGGGCGCCGGTGTCGCCGAGGCTGACGGCCGCCGCAAAGCCCGCAGCCCCACGGGCTGTGGGGCCACGCGAGCGGCTGCCAAAGAGATTTCCAACGAGGCACGGCTTTCCCTCCTTGGTCTTCGTGTGTGGGAGCTGTGGCCAGAGCCGTGGCCCTACTGGAAAGTGCTTCGCAGGCTAACGCAGAAGAGCAAGGTGGGCGCCGGTGGCGCCGAGGCTGACGGCCGCCACAAAGCCCGCAGCCCCACGGGCTGTGGGGCCACGCGAGAAGCTGCCAAAGAGCTTTCCAACGAGGCACGGCTTTCCCTCCTGGCTCTTCGGGCGTGGGAGCTGTGGCCAGAGCCGCGGCCCTACCGGAAAATGCTTCGCAGGCTGGCGCGGCGGCGCCACGTGGGGGCCGGTGTCTCCGAAGCTGACGGCCGCCGCAAAGCCCGCAGCCCCACGGGCTGTGGGGCCACGCGAGCGGCTGCCAAAGAGCTTTCCAACGAGGCACGGCTTTCCCTCCTGGCTCTTCGGGCGTGGGAGCTGTGGCCAGAAACGCAGCACTACCGGAAAATGCTTCGCAGGCTGGCGCGGCGGTGCCACGTGGGCGCCGGTGTCGCCGAGGCTGACGGCTGCCACAAAGCCCGCAGCCCCACGGGCTGTGGGGCCATGCGAGTGGCTGCCAAAGAGCTTTCCAACGAGGCACGGCTTTCCCTCCTGGCTCTTCAGGCGTGGGAGCTTTGGCCAGAGCCGCGGCCCTACCGGAAAATGCTTCGCAGGCTGGCGCAGCGGAGGAAGGTGGGCGCCGGTGGCGCCGAGGCTGACGGCTGCCGCAAAGCCTACAGCCCCATGGTCTTTGGGGCCATGCGAGCGGCTGCCAAAGAGCTTTCCAACGAGGCACGGCTTTCCCGCCTGGCTCTTCGGGCGTGGGAGCTGTGGCCAGAGCCGCGGCCCTACCGGAAAATGCTTCGCAGGCTGGCGCGGCGGCGCCACATGTGCGCCGGTGGCGCCGAGGCTGACGGCCACCGCAAAGCCCGCAGCCCCACGGACTGTGGGGCCACGTGAGCGGCTGCCAAAGAGCTTTCCAACGAGGCACGGCTTTCCCTCCTGGCTCTTCGGGCGTGGGAGCTGTGGCCAGAGCCACGGCCCTACCGGAAAATGCTTCGGAGGCTGGCGCGGCGGCGCCACGTGGGGGCCGGTGTCTCCGAAGCTGACGGCCGCCGCAAAGCCCGCAGCCCCACGGGCTGTGGGGCCACGCGAGCGGCTGCCAAAGAGCTTTCCAACGAGGCACGGCTTTCCCTCCTGGCTCTTCGGGCGTGGGAGCTGTGGCCAGAGCCGCGGCCCTACCGGAAAATGCTTCGCAGGCCTGCGCGGCGGTGCCAGATGGGCGCAGGAGGCGCCGAGGCTGACGGCCGCCGCAAAGCCCGCAGCCCCACGGGCTGTGGGGCCACGCGAGCGGCTGCCAAAGAGCTTTCCAACAAGGCACGGCTTTCCCTCCTGGCTCTTCGGGCGTGGGAGCTGTGGCCAGAGCCGCGGACCTACCGGAAAATGCTTCGCAGGCTGGCGCGGCGGCGCCACGTGGGCGCCGGTGGCGCCGAGGCTGACGGCCGCCGCAAAGCCCGCAGCCCCACGGGCTGTGGGGCCACGCGAGCGGCTGCCAAAGAGCTTTCCAACGAGGCACGGCTTTCCCTCCTGGCTCTTTGGGCGTGGGAGCTGTGGCCAGAGCCATGGCCCTTCCCGAAAATGCTTCGCAGGCCGACGCAGCAGAGCAAGGTGGGCGCCGGTGTCGCCGAGGCTGACGGCCGCCACAAAGTCCGCAGCCCCACGGGCTGTGGGGCCACGCGAGCGGCTGCCAAAGAGCTTTCCAACGAGGCACGGCTTTCCCTCCTTGGTCTTCGTGTGTGGGAGCTGTGGCCAGAGCCGTGGCCCTTCCTGAAAATGCTTCGCAGACTGACGCAGCAGAGCAAGGTGGGCGCCGGTGGCGCCGAGGCTGACGGCCGCCGCAAAGCCCGCAGCCCCACGGGCTGTGGGGCCACGCGAGCGGCTGCCAAAGAGCTTTCCAACGAGGCACGTCTTTCCCTCCTGGCTCTTCGAGCGTGGGAGCTGTGGCCAGAGCCGCGGCCCTACCGGAAAATGCTTCACAGGCTGGCGCGGCGGCGCCAGGTGGGTGCCGGTGACGCCGAGGCTGACGGCCGCCGCAAAGCCCGCAGCCCCACGGGCTGTGGGGCCACGCGAGCGGCTGCCAAAGAGCTTTCCAACGAGGCACGGCTTTCCCTCCTTGGTCTTCGGGCGTGGGAGCTGTGGCCAGAGCCGCGGCCCTACCGGAAAATGCTTCGCAGGCTGGCGCGGCGGCGCCAGGTGGGCGCCGGTGGTGCCGAGGCTGACGGCCGCCGCAAAGCGCGCAGCCCCACGGGCTGTGGGGCCACGCGAGCGGCTGCCAAAGAGCTTTCCAACGAGGCACGGCTTTCCCTCCTGGCTCTTCGGGCGTGGGAGCTGTGGCCAGAGCCGCGGCCCTACCGGAAAATGCTTCACAGGCTGGTGCGGCGGCGCCACATGGGCGCCGGTGGCGCCGAGGCTGATGGCCGCCGCAAAACCCGCAGCCCCACGGGCTGTGGGGCCGCGCGAGCGGCTGCCAAAGTGCTTTCCAACGAGGCACAGCGTTCCCTCCTGGCTCTTCAGGCGTGGGAGCTGTGGCCAGAGCCGCGGCCCTACCGGAAAATGCTTCGCAGGCTGTGGCGGCGGCGCCAGGTGGGCGCAGGAGGCGCCGAGGCTGACGGCCGCCGCAAAGCCCGCAGCCCCACGGGCTGTGGGGCCACGCGAGCGGCTGCCAAAGAGCTTTCCAAAGAGGCACGGCTTTCCCTCCTGGCTCTTCGAGCGTGGGAGCTGTGGCCAGAGCCGTGACCCTTCCCGAAAATGCTTCGCAGGCTGGCGCGGCAGCGCCACGTGTGTGCCGGTGGCGCCGAGGCTGATGGCCGACGCAAAGCCCGCAGCGTCATGGTCTGTGGGGCCAAACGAGCGGCTGCCAAAGAGCTTTCCAACGAGGCACGGCTTTCCCTCCTTGGTCTTCGGGCGTGGGAGCTGTGGCCAGAGCCGTGGCCCTTCCCGAAAATGCTTCGCAGGCTGACGCAGCAGAGCAAGGTCGGCGCCGGTGTCGCCGAGGCTGACGGCCGCCACAAATCCCGCAGCCCCATGGTCTGGGGGGCCACGCGAGCGGCTGCCAAAGAGCTTTCCAACGAGGCACGGCTTTCCCTCCTGGCTCTTTGGGCGTGGGAGCTGTGGCCAGAGCCATGGCCCTTCCCGAAAATGCTTCGCAGGCCGACGCAGCAGAGCAAGGTGGGCGCCGGTGTCGCCGAGGCTGACGGCCGCCGCAAAGCCCGCAGCCCCACGGGCTGTGGGGCCACGCGAGCGGCTGCCAAAGAGATTTCCAACGAGGCACGGCTTTCCCTCCTTGGTCTTCGTGTGTGGGAGCTGTGGCCAGAGCCGTGGCCCTACTGGAAAGTGCTTCGCAGGCTAACGCAGAAGAGCAAGGTGGGCGCCGGTGGCGCCGAGGCTGACGGCCGCCACAAAGCCCGCAGCCCCACGGGCTGTGGGGCCACGCGAGAAGCTGCCAAAGAGCTTTCCAACGAGGCACGGCTTTCCCTCCTGGCTCTTCGGGCGTGGGATCTGTGGCCAGAGCCGCGGCCCTACCGGAAAATGCTTCGCAGGCTGGCGCGGCGGCGCCACGTGGGGGCCGTTGTCTCCGAAGCTGACGGCCGCCGCAAAGCCCGCAGCCCCACGGGCTGTGGGGCCACGCGAGCGGCTGCCAAAGAGCTTTCCAACGAGGCACGGCTTTCCCTCCTGGCTCTTCGGGCGTGGGAGCTGTGGCCAGAAACGCAGCACTACCGGAAAATGCTTCGCAGGCTGGCGCGGCGGTGCCACCTGGGCGCCGGTGGCGCCGAGGCTGACGGCTGCCGCAAAGCCCGCAGCCCCACGGGCTGTGGGGCCATGCGAGTGGCTGCCAAAGAGCTTTCCAACGAGGCACGGCTTTCCCTCCTGGCTCTTCAGGCGTGGGAGCTGTGGCCAGAGCCGCGGCCCTACCGGAAAATGCTTCGCAGGCTGGCGCAGCGGAGGAAGGTGGGCGCCGGTGGCGCCGAGGCTGACGGCTGCCGCAAAGCCTACAGCCCCATGGTCTTTGGGGCCATGCGAGCGGCTGCCAAAGAGCTTTCCAACGAGGCACGGCTTTCCCTCCTGGCTCTTCGGGCGTGGGAGCTGTGGCCAGAGCCGCGGCCCTACCGGAAAATGCTTCGCAGGCTGGCGCGGCGGCGCCACATGTGCGCCGGTGGCGCCGAGGCTGACGGCCGCCGCAAAGCCCGCAGCCCCACGGGCTGTGGGGCCACGCGAGCGGCTGCCAAAGAGCTTTCCAACGAGGCACGGCTTTCCCTCCTGGCTCTTCGGGCGTGGGAGCTGTGGCCAGAGCCACGGCCCTACCGGAAAATGCTTCGGAGGCTGGCGAGGCGGCGCCACGTGGGGGCCGGTGTCTCCGAAGCTGACGGCCGCCGCAAAGCCCGCAGCCCCACGGGCTGTGGGGCCACGCGAGCGGCTGCCAAAGAGCTTTCCAACGAGGCACGGCTTTCCCTCCTGGCTCTTCGGGCGTGGGAGCTGTGGCCAGAGCCGCGGCCCTACCGGAAAATGCTTCGCAGGCTGGCGCGGCGGCGCCACATGTGCGCCGGTGGCGCCGAGGCTGACGGCCGCCGCAAAGCCCGCAGCCCCACGGACTGTGGGGCCACGTGAGCGGCTGCCAAAGAGCTTTCCAACAAGGCACGGCTTTCCCTCCTGGCTCTTCGGGCGTGGGAGCTGTGGCCAGAGCCGCGGACCTACCGGAAAATGCTTCGCAGGCTGGCGCGGCGGCGCCACGTGGGCGCCGGTGGCGCCGAGGCTGACGGCCGCCGCAAAGCCCGCAGCCCCACGGGCTGTGGGGCCACGCGAGCGGCTGCCAAAGAGCTTTCCAACGAGGCACGGCTTTCCCTCCTGGCTCTTTAGGCGTGGGAGCTGTGGCCAGAGCCATGGCCCTTCCCGAAAATGCTTCGCAGGCCGACGCAGCAGAGCAAGGTGGGCGCCGGTGTCGCCGAGGCTGACGGCCGCCACAAAGTCCGCAGCCCCACGGGCTGTGGGGCCACGCGAGCGGCTGCCAAAGAGATTTCCAACGAGGCACGGCTTTCCCTCCTTGGTCTTCGGGCGTGGGAGCTGTGGCCAGAGCCGCGGCCCTACCGGAAAATGCTTCGCAGGCTGGCGCGGCGGCGCCAGGTGGGCGCCGGTGGTGCCGAGGCTGACGGCCGCCGCAAAGCCCGCAGCCCCACGGGCTGTGGGTCCACGCGAGCGGCTGCCAAAGAGCTTTCCAACGAGGCACGGCTTTCCCTCCTGGCTCTTTGGACGTGGGAGCTGTGGCCAGAGCCATGGCCCTTCCCGAAAATGCTTCGCAGGCTGACGCAGCAGAGCAAGGTGGGCGCAGGTAGTGCCGAGGCTGACGGGCGTCACAAAGCCCGCAGCCCCATGGGCTGTGGGGCCACGCGAGCGGCTGCCAAAGAGCTTTCCAACGAGGCACGGCTTTTCCTCCTGGCTCTTCGGGCGTGGGAGCTGTGGCCAGAGCCGCGGCCCTACCGGAAAATGCTTCGCAGGCTGGCGCGGCGGCGCCAGGTGGGCGCCGGTGGTGCCGAGGCTGACGGCCGCCGCAAAGCGCGCAGCCCCACGGGCTGTGGGTCCACGCGAGCGGCTGCCAAAGAGCTTTCCAACGAGGCACGGCTTTCCCTCCTGGCTCTTTGGACGTGGGAGCTGTGGCCAGAGCCATGGCCCTTCCCGAAAATGCTTCGCAGGCTGACGCAGCAGAGCAAGGTGGGCGCAGGTAGTGCCGAGGCTGACGGGCGTCACAAAGCCCGCAGCCCCATGGGCTGTGGGGCCACGCGAGCGGCTGCCAAAGAGCTTTCCAACGAGGCACGGCTTTTCCTCCTGGCTCTTCGGGCGTGGGAGCTGTGGCCAGAGCCGCGGCCCTACCGGAAAATGCTTCGCAGGCTGGCGCAGCAGCGCCACGTGTGCG
The DNA here is from genome assembly GCF_963924245.1 of Chroicocephalus ridibundus. NCBI lineage: Eukaryota > Metazoa > Chordata > Aves > Charadriiformes > Laridae > Chroicocephalus > Chroicocephalus ridibundus. The sequence continues at coordinate 93,174 of NW_026961314.1, forward strand.
CCGGTGGCGCCGAGGCTGACAGCCACCGCAAAGCCCACAGCCCCATGGGCTGTGGGGCCACGCGAGCGGCTGCCAAAGAGTTTTCCAACAAGGCACGGCTTTCCCTCCTGGCTCTTCGGGCGTGGGAGCTGTGCCCAGATCCGCGGCCCTACCGGAAAATACTTCTCAGGCTGGCGCGGCGGCGCCGCGTGGGCGTCGGTGTCGCCGAGGCTGACGGCCGCCGCAAAGCCCGCAGCCCCACGGGCTGTGGGTCCACGGGAGCGGCAGCCAAAGAGCTTTCCAACGAGGCACGGCTTTCCCTCCTGGCTCTTCGGGCGTGGGAGCTGTGGCCAGAGCCGTGGCCCTTCCTGAAAATGCTTTGCAGGCTGACGCAGCAGAGCAAGGTGGGCGCCGGTGTCGCCGAGGCTGACGGCCGGCGCAAAGCCCGCAGCCCCATGGTCTGTGTGGCCACGCGAGCGGCTGCGAAAGAGCTTTCCAACGAGGCACGGCTTTCCCTCCTGGCTCTTCGAGCGTGGGAGCTGTCGCCAGAGCCGCGGCCCTACTGGAAAATGCTTCACAGGCTGGCGCGGCGGCGCGAGGTGGGTGCCGGTGGCGCCGAGGCTGACGGCCGCCGCAAAGCCCGCAGCCCCACGGGCTGTGGGGCCACGCGAGCGGCTGCCAAAGAGCTTTCCAACGAGGCACGGCTTTCCCTCCTTGGTCTTCGGGCGTGGGAGCTGTGGCCAGAGCCGTGGCCCTTCCCAAAAATGCTTCGCAGGCTTACGCAGCAGAGCAAGGTGGGCGCCGGTGTCGCCGAGGCTGACGGCCGCCACAAAGCCCGCAGCCCCACGGGCTGTGGGGCCACGCGAGCGGCTGCCAAAAAGCTTTCCAACGAGGTACGGCTTTCCCTCCTTGGTCTTCGGGCGTGGGAGCTGTGGCCAGAGCCGCGGCCCTACCGGAAAATGCTTCGCAGGCTGACGCAGCGGAGCAAGGTGGGCGCCGGTGGCGCCGAGGCTGACGGCTGCCGCAAAGCCCGCAGCCCCACGGGCTGTGGGGCCACGCGAGCGGCTGCCAAAGAGCTTTCCAACGAGGCACGGCTTTCCCTCCTGGCTCTTCGGGCATGCGAGCTGTGGCCAGAGCCTCGGCCCTACCGGAAAATGCTTCGCAGGCTGGATGGCGCGGCGTCAGGTGGGCGCCGGTGTCGCCGAGGCTGACGGCCGCCGCAAAGGCCGCAGCCCCACGGGCTGTGGGGCCACGCGAGCGGCTGCCAAAGAGCTTTCCAACGAGGCACGGCTTTCCCTCCTGGCTATTCGGGCGTGGGAGCTGTCGCCAGAGCCGCGGCCCTACCGGAAAATACTTCGCAGCCTGACGCAGCGGAGCAAGGTGGGCGCCGGTGGCGCCGAGGCTGACGGCCGCCGCAAAGCCCACAGCCCCACGGGCTGTGGGGCCACGCGAGCAGCTGCCAAAGAGCTTTCCAACGAGGCATGGCTTTCCCTCCTGGCTCTTCGGGCGTGGGAGCTGTGGCCAGAGCCGCAGCCCTACCGGAAAATGCTTCGCAGGCTGGCACGGCGGCGCCACGTGGGCGCTGGTGGCTCCGAGGCTGAGAGCCGCCGCAAAGCCCGCAGCCCCACGGGCTGTGGGGCCACGCGAGCGGCTGCCAAAGACCTTTCCAATGAGGCACGGCTTTCCCTCCTTGGTCTTCGGGCGTGGGAGCTGTGGCCAGAGCCGCGGCCCTACCGGAAAATGCTTCGCAGGCTGGCACGGCGGGGCCAGGTGGGCGCCGGTGGCGCCGAGGCTGACGGCCGCCGCAAAGCCCGCAGCCCCACTAGCTGTGGGGCCACGCGAGCCGCTGCCAAAGAGCTTTCCAACGAGGCACGGCTTTCCCTCCTGGCTCTTCGGGTGTGGGAGCTGTTGCCAGAGCCGCGGCCCTACCGGATAATGCTTCGCAGGCTGGCGCAGCGGCGCCACGTGGGCGCCGGTGGTGCCGAGGCTGATGGCCGCCGCAAAGCCCGCAGCCCCACGGGCTGTGGGGCCACGCGAGTGGCTGCCAAAGAGCTTTCCAACGAGGCACGGCTTTCCCTCCTGGCTCTTCGGGCGTGGGAGCTGTGGCCAGAGCCGCGGCCCTACTGGAAAATGCTTCACAGGCTGGCGCGGCGGCGCGAGGTGGGTGCCGGTGGCGCCGAGGCTGACGGCCGCCGCAAAGCCCGCAGCCCCACGGGCTGTGGGGCCACGCGAGCGGCTGCCAAAGAGCTTTCCAACGAGGCACGGCTTTCCCTCCTTGGTCTTCGGGCGTGGGAGCTGTGGCCAGAGCCGTGGCCCTTCCCAAAAATGCTTCGCAGGCTTACGCAGCAGAGCAAGGTGGGCGCCGGTGTCGCCGAGGCTGACGGCCGCCACAAAGCCCGCAGCCCCACGGGCTGTGGGGCCACGCGAGCGGCTGCCAAAAAGCTTTCCAACGAGGTACGGCTTTCCCTCCTTGGTCTTCGGGCGTGGGAGCTGTGGCCAGAGCCGCGGCCCTACCGGAAAATGCTTCGCAGGCTGACGCAGCGGAGCAAGGTGGGCGCCGGTGGCGCCGAGGCTGACGGCTGCCGCAAAGCCCGCAGCCCCACGGGCTGTGGGGCCACGCGAGCGGCTGCCAAAGAGCTTTCCAACGAGGCACGGCTTTCCCTCCTGGCTCTTCGGGCATGCGAGCTGTGGCCAGAGCCTCGGCCCTACCGGAAAATGCTTCGCAGGCTGGATGGCGCGGCGTCAGGTGGGCGCCGGTGTCGCCGAGGCTGACGGCCGCCGCAAAGCCCGCAGCCCCACGGGCTCTGGGGCCACGTGAGGGGCTGCCAAAGAGCTTTCCAACGAGGCACGGCTTTCCCTCCTGGCTCTTCGGGCGTGGGAGCTGTGGCCAGAGCCGCGGCCCTACCCGAAAATGCTTCGCAGGCTGGCGCGGCGGTGCCACGTGGGCGCCGGTGGCGCCGAGGCTGACGGCCGCCGCAAAGGCCGCAGCCCCACGGGCTGTGGGGCCACGCGAGCGGCTGCCAAAGAGCTTTCCAACGAGGCACGGCTTTCCCTCCTGGCTATTCGGGCGTGGGAGCTGTCGCCAGAGCCGCGGCCCTACCGGAAAATACTTCGCAGCCTGACGCAGCGGAGCAAGGTGGGCGCCGGTGGCGCCGAGGCTGACGGCCGCCGCAAAGCCCACAGCCCCACGGGCTGTGGGGCCACGCGAGCAGCTGCCAAAGAGCTTTCCAACGAGGCATGGCTTTCCCTCCTGGCTCTTCGGGCGTGGGAGCTGTGGCCAGAGCCGCAGCCCTACCGGAAAATGCTTCGCAGGCTGGCACGGCGGCGCCACGTGGGCGCTGGTGGCTCCGAGGCTGAGAGCCGCCGCAAAGCCCGCAGCCCCACGGGCTGTGGGGCCACGCGAGCGGCTGCCAAAGACCTTTCCAATGAGGCACGGCTTTCCCTCCTTGGTCTTCGGGCGTGGGAGCTGTGGCCAGAGCCGCGGCCCTACCGGAAAATGCTTCGCAGGCTGGCACGGCGGGGCCAGGTGGGCGCCGGTGGCGCCGAGGCTGACGGCCGCCGCAAAGCCCGCAGCCCCACTAGCTGTGGGGCCACGCGAGCCGCTGCCAAAGAGCTTTCCAACGAGGCACGGCTTTCCCTCCTGGCTCTTCGGGTGTGGGAGCTGTTGCCAGAGCCGCGGCCCTACCGGATAATGCTTCGCAGGCTGGCGCAGCGGCGCCACGTGGGCGCCGGTGGTGCCGAGGCTGATGGCCGCCGCAAAGCCCGCAGCCCCACGGGCTGTGGGGCCACGCGAGTGGCTGCCAAAGAGCTTTCCAACGAGGCACGGCTTTCCCTCCTGGCTCTTCGGGCGTGGGAGCTGTGGCCAGAGCCGCGGCCCTACCGGAAAATGCTTCACAGGCTGACGCAGCGGAGCAAGGTGGGCGCCGGTGGCGCCGAGGATGACGGCCGCCGCAAAGCCCGCAGCCCCACGGGCTGTGGGGCCACGCGAGCGGCTGCCAAAGAGCTTTCCAACGAGGCATGGCTTTCCCTCCTGGCTTTTCGGGCGTGGGAGCTGTGGCCAGAGCCGCGGCCCTACCCGAAAATGCTTCGCAGGCTGGCGCGGCAGCGCCTCGGGGGCACCGGTGGCGCCGAGGCTGACGGCCGCTGCAAAGCCCGCAGCCCCACGGGCTGTGGGGCCACGCGAGCGGCTGCCAAAGAGATTTCCAACGAGGCACGGCTTTCCCTCCTGGCTCTTCGGGCGTGGGAGCTGTGGCCAGAGCCGCGGCCCTACCGGAAAATGCTTCGCAGGCTGGCGCGGCGGCGCCTCGGGGGCGCCGGTGGCGCCGAGGCTGACGGCCGCTGCAAAGCCCGCAGCCCCACGGGCTGTGGGGCCACGCGAGCGGTTGCCAAAGAGCTTTCCAACGAGGCACGGCTTTCCCTCCTGGCTCTTTGGGCGTGGGAGCTGTGGCCAGAGCCGCGGCCCTACCGGAAAATGCTTCGCAGGCTGACGCAGCAGAGCAAGTTGGGCGCCGGTGGCGCCGAGGCTGACGGCCGCCGCAAAACCCGCAGCCCCACGGGCTGTGGGGCCACGCGAGCGGCTGCCAAAGAGCTTTCCAACGAGGCACGGCTTTCCCTCCTGGCTCTTCGGGCGTGGGAGCTGTCGCCAGAGCCGCGGCCCTACCGGAAAATGCTTCGCAGGCTGGCGCGGCGGCGCCACGTGGGCGCCGGTGGCGCCGAGGCTGACGGCCGCCGCAAAGCCCGCAGCTTGACGGGCTGTGGGGCCATGCGAGCGGCTGCCAAAGAGCTTTCCAACGAGGCACGGCCTTCCCTCCTGGCTCTTCGGGCGTGGGAGCTGTTGCCAGAGACCCAGCCCTACCGGAAAATGCTTCACAGGCTGGCGCGGCGGCGCCACGTGAGCGCTGGTGGCGCCGAGGCTGACGGCCGCCGCAAAGCCCGCAGCTTGACGGGCTGTGGGGCCATGCGAGCGGTTGCCATAGAGCTTTCCAACGAGGCACGGCCTTCCCTCCTGGCTCTTCGGGCGTGGGAGCTGTGGCCAGAGCCGCGGCCCTACCGGAAAATGCTTCGCAGGCTGGCGCGGCGGCAACACGTGGGTGCCGGTGGCGCCGAGGCTGACGGCCACCGCAAAGCCCGCAGCCCCACGGGCTGTGGGGCCACGCGAGCGGCTGCCAAAGAGCTTTCCAACGAGGCACGGCTTTCCCTCCTGGCTCTTCGGGCGTGGGAGATGTGGTCAGAGCCGCGGCCCTACCGGAAAATGCTTCACAGGCTGGCGCGGCGGCGCCAGGTGGGCGCCGGTGGCGCCGAGGCTGACGGCCGCTGCAAAGCCCGCAGCCCCACGGGCTGTGGGGCCACGCGAGCGGCTGCCAAAGAGCTTTCCAACGAGGCACGGCTTTCCCTCCTGGCTCTTCGGGCGTGGGAGCTGTGGCCAGAGCCGCGGCCCTAGTGGAAAATGCTTCGCAGGCTGGCGCGGCGGCGCCAGGTGGGCGCCGGTGGCGCCGAGGCTGACGGCCGCCGCAAAGCCCGCAGCTAGACGGGCTGTGGGGCCATGCGAGCGGCTGCCAAAGAGCTTTCCAACGAGGCACGGCTTTCCCTCCTGGCTCTTCGGGCGTGGGAGCTGTTGCCAGAGACCCAGCCCTACCGGAAAATGCTTCACAGGCTGGCGCGGCTGCGCCACGTGAGCGCTGGTGGCGCCGAGGCTGACGGCCGCCGCAAAGCCCGCAGCCCCACGGGCTGTGGGGCCACGCGAGCGGCTGCCAAAGAGCTTTCCAACGAGGCACGGCTTTCCCTCCTGGCTCTTCGGGCGTGGGAGATGTGGTCAGAGCCGCGGCCCTACCGGAAAATGCTTCACAGGCTGGCGCGGCGGCGCCAGGTGGGCGCCGGTGGCGCCGAGGCTGACGGCCGCTGCAAATCCCGCAGCCCCACGGGCTGTGGGGCCACGCGATCGGCTACCAAAGAGCTTTCCAACGAGGCACGGCTTTCCCTCCTTGGTCTTCGGGCGTGGGAGCTGTCGCCAGAGCCGTGGCCCTACCGGAAAATGCTTCGCAGGCTCACGCAGCAGAGCAAGGTGGGCGCCGGTGTCGTGGAGGCTGACGGCCGCCGCAAAGCCCGCAGCCCCACGGGCTGTGGGGCCACGCGAGCGGCTGCCAAAGAGAATTCCAACGAGGCACGGCTTTCCCTCCTGGCTCTTCGGGCGTGGGAGCTGTGGCCAGAGCCGAGGCGCTACCGGAAAATGCTTTGCAGGCTGGCGCGGCGGCGCCACGTGGGCGCCGGTGGAGCCGAGGCTGACGGCCGCCGCAAAGCCCGCAGCCCCACGGGCTGTGGGGCCACGCGAGCGGCTGCCAAAGAGATTTCCAACGAGGCACGGCTTTCCCTCCTGGCTCTTCGGGTGTAGGAGCTGTGGCCAGAGCCGCGGCCCTACCGGAAAATGCTTCGCAGGCTGGCGCGGCGGCGCCACGTGGGCGCCGGTGGAGCCGAGGCTGACGGCCGCCGCAAATCCCGCAGCCCCACGAGCTGTGGGGCCACGCAAGTGGCTGCGAAAGAGCTTTCCAACGAGGCACGGCTTTCCCTCCTGGCTCTTTGGGCGTGGGAGCTGTGGCCAGAGCCGTGGCCCTATCGGAAAATGCTTCGCAGGCTGGCGCGGCTGCGCAAAATGGGCGCCGGTGGCGCCGAGGCTGACGGCCGCCGCAAAGCCCGCAGCCCCACGGGCTGTGGGGCCACGCGAGCGGCTGCCAAAGAGCTTTCCAACGAGGCACGGCTTTCCCTCCTTGGTCTTCGGGCGTGGGAGCTGTGGCCAGAGCCGCGGCCCTACCCGAAAATGCTTCGCAGGCTGGCGCGGCGGGGCCTCGGGGGCACCGGTGGCGCCGAGGCTGATGGCCGCCGCAAAGCCCGCAGCCCCATGGTCTGTGGGGTCACGCGAGCGACTGCCAAAGAGCTTTCCAACGAGGCACGGCTTTCCCTCCTGGCTCTTCGGGCGTGGGAGCTGTGGCCAGAGCTGTGGCCCTACCGGAAAATGCTTCGCAGGCTGACGCAGCAGAGCAAGGTGGGCGCCGGTGTCGCCGAGGCTGACGGCCGCCGCAAAGCCCGCAGCCCCATGGTCTGTGGGGCCACGCGAGCGGCTGCCAAAGAGCTTTCCAACGAGGCACGGCTTTCCCTCCTGGCTCTTCGGGTGTGGGAGCTGTGGCCAGAGCCGCGGCCCTACCGGAAAATGCTTTGCAGGCTGGCGCGGCGGCACCACGTGGGCGCCGGTGGTGCCGAGGCTGACGGCCGCCGCAAAGCCCGCAGCCCCACGGGCTGTGGGGCCACGCGAGTGGCTGCCAAAGAGCTTTCCAACGAGGCACGGCTTTCCCTCCTTGGTCTTCGGGCGTGGGAGCTGTGGCCAGAGCCGCGGCCCTACCCGAAAATGCTTCTCAGGCTGGCGCGGCGGCGCCACGTGGGCGCCAATGGCGCCGAGGCTGACGGCCGCCGCAAAGCCCGCAGCCCCATGGTCTGTGGGGCCACGCGAGCGGCTGCCAAAGAGCTTTCCAACGAGGCACGGCTTTCCCTCCTTGGTCTTCGGGCGTGGGAGCTGTGGCCAGAGCCGCGGCCCTACCGGAAAATGCTTCGCAGGCTGGCGCGGCGGCACCAGGTGGGCGCCGGTGGCGCCGAGGCTGACGGCCGCCGCAAAGCCCGCAGCTTGACGGGCTGTGGGGCCATGCGAGCGGCTGCCAAAGAGCTTTCCAACGAGGCACGGCCTTCCCTCCTGGCTCTTCGGGCGTGGGAGCTGTTGCCAGAGACCCAGCCCTACCGGAAAATGCTTCACAGGCTGGCGCGGCGGCGCCACGTGGGCGCCGGTGGCGCCGAGGCTGACGGCCGCCGCAAAGCCCGCAGCCCCACGGGCTGTGGGGCCACGCGAGCGGCTGCCAAAGAGCTTTCCAACGAGGCACGGCTTTCCCTCCTGGCTCTTCGGGCGTGGGAAATGTGGTCAGAGCCGCGGCCCTACCGGAAAATGCTTCACAGGGTGGCGCGGCGGCGCCAGGTGGGCGCCGGTGGCGCCGAGGCTGACGGCCGCCGCAAAGCCCGCAGCCCCACGGGCTGTGGGGCCACGCGAGCGGCTGCCAAAGAGCTTTCCAACGAGGCACGGCTTTGCCTCCTTGGTCTTCGGGCGTGGGAGCTGTGGCCAGAGCCGCGGCCCTACCCGAAAATGCTTCGCAGGCTGGCGCGGCGGCGCCTCGGGGGCACCGGTGGCGCCGAGGCTGATGGCCGCCGCAAAGCCCGCAGCCCCACGGGCTGTGGGGCCACGCGAGCGGCTGCCAAAGAGATTTCCAACGAGGCACGGCTTTCCCTCCTGGCTCTTCGGGCGTGGGAGCTGTGGCCAGAGCCGCAGTCCTACAGGAAAATGCTTCGCAGGCTGGCGCAGCGGCGCCTCGGGGGCGCCGGTGGCGCCGAGGCTGATGGCCGCCGCAAAGCCCGCAGCCCCACAGGCTGTGGGGTCACGCGAGCGACTGCCAAAGAGCTTTCCAACGAGGCACGGCTTTCCCTCCTGGCTCTTCGGGCGTGGGAGCTGTGGCCAGAGCCGCGGCCCTACCGGAAAATGCTTCGCAGGCTGACGCAGCAGAGCAAGGTGGGCGCCGGTGTCGCCGAGGCTGACAGCCGCCACAAAGCCCGCAGCCCCACGGGCTGTGGGGCCACGCGAGCGGCTGCCAAATAGCTTTCCAACGAGGCACGGCTTTCCCTCCTGGCTCTTCGGGCGTGGGAGCTGTGGCCAGAGCCGCGGCCCTTCCTGAAAATGCTTTGCAGGCTGGCGCGGCGGCGCCACGTGGGCGCCGGTGGTGCCGAGGCCGACGGCCGCCGCAAAGCCCGCAGCCCCATGGGCTGTGGGGCCACGCGAGCGGCTGCCAAAGAGCTTTCCAACGAGGCACGGCTTTCCCTCCTGGCTCTTCGGGTGTGGGAGCTGTGGCCAGAGCCGCGGCCCTACCGGAAAATGCTTTGCAGGCTGGCGCGGCGGCGCCACGTGGGCGCCGGTGGTGCCGAGGCTGACGGCCGCCGCAAAGCCCGCAGCCCCACGGGCTGTGGGGCCACGCGAGTGGCTGCCAAAGAGCTTTCCAACGAGGCACGGCTTTCCCTCCTTGGTCTTCGGGCGTGGGAGCTGTGGCCAGAGCCGCGGCCCTACCCGAAAATGATTCGCAGGCTGGCGCGGCGGCACCACGTGTGCGCCGGTGTCGCTGAGGCTGACGGCCGCCGCAAAGCCCGCAGCCCCATGGTCTGTGGGGCCACGCGAGAAGCTGCCAAAGAGCTTTCCAACGAAGCACGGCTTTCCCTCCTGGCTCTTCGGGCGTGGGAGCTGTCGCCAGAGCCGCGGCCCTACCGGAAAATGCTTCACAGGCTGGCGCGGCGGCCCCACGTGGGCGCCGGTGGCGCCGAGGCTGACGGCCGCCGCAAAGCCCGCAGCCCCATGGTCTGTGGGGCCACACGAGCGGCTGCCAAAGAGCTTTCCAACGAGGCACGGCTTTCCCTCCTGGCTCTTCGGGCGTGAGAGCTGTGGCCAGAGCCGCGGCCCTACCGGAAAATGCTCCACAGGCTGGCGCGGCGGCGCAAAATGGGCGCCGGTGGCGCCGAGGCTGACGGCCGCCGCAAAGCCCGCAGCCCCACGGGCTGTGGGGCCACGCGAGCGGCTGCCAAAGAGCTTTCCAACGAGGCACGGCTTTCCCTCCTTGGTCTTCGGGCGTGGGAGGTGTGGCCAGAGCCGCAGCCCCACCTGAAAATGCTTCGCAGGCTGGCGCGGCGGCGCCAGGTGGGCGCCGGTGTCGTGGAGGCTGACGGCCGCCGCAAAGCCCGCAGCCCCACGGGCTGTGGGGCCACGCGAGCGGTTGCCAAAGAGCTTTCCAACGAGGCACGGCTTTCCCTCCTGGCTCTTTGGGCGTGGGAGCTGTGGCCAGAGCCGCGGCCCTACCGGAAAATGCTTCGCAGGCTGACGCAGCAGAGCAAGTTGGGCGCCGGTGGCGCCGAGGCTGACGGCCGCCGCAAAACCCGCAGCCCCACGGGCTGTGGGGCCACGCGAGCGGCTGCCCAAGAGCTTTCCAACGAGGCACGGCTTTCCCTCCTGGCTCTTCGGGCGTGGGAACTGTGGCCAGAGCCGCGGCCCTACCGGAAAATGCTTCGCAGGCTGGCGCGGCGGCGCCACGTGGGCGCCGGTGGCGCCGAGGCTGACGGCCGCCGCAAAGCCCGCAGCTTGACGGGCTGTGGGGCCATGCGAGCGGTTGCCATAGAGCTTTCCAACGAGGCACGGCCTTCCCTCCTGGCTCTTCGGGCGTGGGAGCTGTGGCCAGAGCCGCGGCCCTACCGGAAAATGCTTCGCAGGCTGGCGCGGCGGCAACACATGGGTGCCGGTGGCGCCGAGGCTGACGGCCACCGCAAAGCCCGCAGCCCCACGGGCTGTGGGGCCACGCGAGCGGCTGCCAAAGAGCTTTCCAACGAGGCACGGCTTTCCCTCATGGCTCTTCGAGCGTGGGAGCTGTGGCCAGAGCCGCGGCCCTACCCGAAAATGCTTCTCAGGCTGGCGCGGCGGCGCCACGTGGGCGCCAATGGCGCCGAGGCTGACGGCCGCCGCAAAGCCCGCAGCCCCATGGTCTGTGGGGCCACGCGAGCGGCTGCCAAAGAGCTTTCCAACGAGGCACGGCTTTCCCTCCTTGGTCTTCGGGCGTGGGAGCTGTGGCCAGAGCCGAGGCGCTACCGGAAAATGCTTCGCAGGCTGGCGCGGCCACGCCAGGTGGGCGCCGGTGTCGCAGAGGCTGATGGCCGCCGCAAAGTCCGCAGCCCCACGGGCTGTGGGGCCACGCGAGCGGCTGCCAAAGAGATTTCCAACGAGGCACGGCTTTCCCTCCTGGCTCTTCGGGTGTAGGAGCTGTGGCCAGAGCCACAGCCCTACCGGAAAATGCTTCGCAGGCTGGCGCGGCGGCGCCACGTGGGCGCCGGTGGCGCCGAGGCTGACGGCCGCCGCAAATCCCGCAGCCCCACGAGCTGTGGGGCCACGCAAGTGGCTGCGAAAGAGCTTTCCAACGAGGCACGGCCTTCCCTCCTGGCTCTTTGGGCGTGGGAGCTGTGGCCAGAGCCGTGGCCCTACCGGAAAATGCTTCGCAGGCTGGCGCGGCTGCGCAAAATGGGCGCCGGTGGCACCGAGGCTGACGGCCGCCGCAAAGCCCGCAGCCCCACGGGCTGTGGGGCCACGCGAGCGGCTGCCAAAGAGCTTTCCAACGAGGCACGGCTTTCCCTCCTTGGTCTTCGGGCGTGGGAGCTGTGGCCAGAGCTGCGGCCCTACCGGAAAATGCTTCGCAGCCTGGCGCAGCAGTGCCTCGGGGGCACCGGTGGCGCCGAGGCTGACGGCCGCTGCAAAGCCCGCAGCCCCACGGCTTGTGGGACCACAGGAGCGGCTACCAAAGAGCTTTCCAACGAGGCACGGCTTTCCCTCCTTGGTCTTCGGGCGTGGGAGCTGTGGCCAGAGCCGTGACGCTACCGGAAAATGCTTCGCAGGCTGGTGCGGCGGCGCCACGTGGGCGCCGGTGTCGCCGAGGCTGACGGCCGCCGCAAAGCCCGCAGCCCCACGGGCTGTGGGGCCACGCGAGCGGCTGCCAAAGAGATTTCCAACGAGGCACGGCTTTCCCTCCTGGCTCTTCGGGCGTGGGAGCTGTGGCCAGAGCCGCAGCCCTACAGGAAAATGCTTCGCAGGCTGGCGCAGCGGCGCCTCGGGGGCGCCGGTGGCGCCGAGGCTGACGGCCGCTGCAAAGCCCGCAGACCCACGGGCTGTGGGGCCACGCGAGCGGCTGCCAAAGAGATTTCCAACGAGGCATGGCTTTCCCTCCTGGCTCTTCGGGCGTGGGAGCTGTGGCCAGAGCCGCGGCCCTACCGGAAAATGCTTCGCAGGCCTGCGCGGCGGCGCCAGGTGGGCGCAGGAGTCGCCGAGGCTGACGGCCGCCGCAAAGCCCGCAGCCCCACGGGCTGTGGGGCCACGCGAGCGGCTGCCCAAGAGCTTTCCAACGAGGCACGGCTTTCCCTCCTGGCTCTTCGGGCGTGGGAGCTGTGACCAGAGCCGTGACCCTTCCCGAAAATGCTTCGCAGGCTGACGCAGCAGAGCAAGGTGGGCGCCGGTGTCGCCGAGGCTGACGGCCGCCACAAAGCCCGCAGCCCCACGGGCTGTGGGGCCACGCGAGCGGCTGCCAAAGAGCTTTCCAACGAGGCACGGCATTCCTTCCTGGCTCTTCGGGCGTGGGAGCTGTGGCCAGAGCCGTGGCCCTTCCCGAAAATGCTTCGCAGGCTGACGCAGCAGAGCAAGGTGGGCGCCGGTGGCGCCGAGGCTGACGGCCGCCACAAAGCCCGCAGCCCCACGGGCTGTGGGGCCACGCGAGCGGCTGCCAAAGAGCTTTCCAACGAGGCACGGCTTTCCCTCCTGGCTCTTCGGGCGTGGGAGCTGTGGCCAGAGCCGCGGCCCTACCGGAAAATGCTTCGCAGGCTGGCGCAGCAGAGCAAGGTGGGCGCCGGTGGCGCCGAGGCTGACGGCTGCCGCAAAGCCCGCAGCCCCATGGTCTGTGGGGCCACGCGAGCGGCTGCCAAAGAGCTTTCCAACGAGGCACGGCTTTCCCTCCTGGCTCTTCGGGCGTGGGAGCTGTGGCCAGAGCCGCGGCCCTACCGGAAAATGCTTCGCAGGCTGGCGCGGCGGTGCCACGTGGGCGCCGGTGTCGCCGAGGCTGACGGCCGCCGCAAAGCCCGCAGCCCCACGGGCTGTGGGGCCACGCGAGCGGCTGCCAAAGAGCTTTCCAACGAGGCACGGCTTTCCCTCCTGGCTCTTCGGGCGTGGAAGCTGTGGCCAGAGCCGCGGCCCTACCGGAAAATGCTTTGAAGGCTGGCACAGCGGCGCCACTAGGTGCCGGTGTCGCCGAGGCTGACGGCCGCCGCAACGCCCGCAGCCCCACTGGCTGTGGGCCCACGCGAGCGGCTGCCAAAGAGCTTTCCAACGAGGCACGTCTTTCCTTCCTGGCTCTTCGGGCGTGGGAGCTGTGGCCAGAGACCCAGCCCTACCGGAAAATGCTTCGCAGGCTGGCGCGGCGGCGCCACGTGGGGTCTGGTGTCTCCGAAGCTGAAGGCCGCCGCAAAGCCCGCAGCCCCACGGGCTGTGGGGCCACGCGAGCGGCTGCCAAAGAGCTTTCCAACGAGGCACGGCTTTCCCTCCTGGCTCTTCGGGCGTGGAAGCTGTGGCCAGAGCCGCGGCCCTACCGGAAAATGCTTTGAAGGCTGGCACAGCGGCGCCACTAGGTGCCGGTGTCGCCGAGGCTGACGGCCGCCGCAACGCCCGCAGCCCCACTGGCTGTGGGCCCACGCGAGCGGCTGCCAAAGAGCTTTCCAACGAGGCACGGCTTTCCCTCCTGGCTCTTCGGGCGTGGGAGCTGTCGCCAGAGCCGCGGCCCTACTGGAAAATGCTTCGCAGGCTGGCGCTTCGGCGCCAGGTGGGCGCCGGTGGTGCCGAGGCTGACAGCCGCCGCAAAGCCCGCAGCCCCACGGGCTGTGGGTCCACGCGAGCGGCTGCCAAAGAGCTTTCCAACGAGGCACGGCTTTCCCTCCTGGCTCTTCGGGCGTGGGAGCTGTGGCCAGAAACGCAGCACTACCGGAAAATGCTTCGCAGGCTGGCGCGGCGGCGCCAGGTGGGCGCCGGTGTCGCCGAGGCTGACGGCCGCCACAAAGCCCGCAGCCCCACGGGCTGTGGGGCCACGCGAGCGGCTGCCAAAGAGCTTTCCAACGAGGCACGGCTTTCCCTCCTGGCTCTTCGGGCGTGGGAGCTGTGGCCAGAGCCGTGGCCCTTCCTGAAAATGCTTCGCAGGCTGACGCAGCAGAGCAAGGTGGGCGCCGGTGGCGCCGAGGCTGACGGCCGCCGCAAAGCCCGCAGCCCCACGGGCTGTGGGGCCACGCGAGCGGCTGCCAAAGAGCTTTCCAACGAGGCACGGCTTTCCCTCCTTAGTCTTAGGGTGTGGGAGCTGTGGCCAGAGCCGCGGCCCTACCGGAAAATGCTTCGCAGGCTGGCGCGGCCGCGCCAGGTGGGCGCCGGTGGCGCCGAGGCTGACAGCCGCCGCAAAGCCCGCAGCCCCATGGTCTGTGGGGCCACGAGAGCGGCTGCCAAAGAGCTTTCCAACGAGGCACGGCTTTCCCTCCTGGCTCTTCGGGCGTGGGAGCTGTGGCCAGAGCCGTGGCCCTTCCTGAAAATGCTTCGCAGGCTGACGCAGCAGAGCAAGGTGGGCGCCGGTGGCGCCGAGGCTGACGGCCGCCGCAAAGCCCGCAGCCCCACGGGCTGTGGGGCCACGCGAGCGGCTGCCAAAGAGCTTTCCAACGAGGCACGGCTTTCCCTCCTTGGCCTTCGGGCGTGGGAGCTGTCGCCAGAGACGTGGCCCTACCGGAAAGTGCTTCGCAGGCTAACGCAGAAGAGCAAGGTGGGCGCCGGTGGCGCCGAGGCTGACGGCTGCCGCAAAGCCCGCAGCCCCATGGTCTGTGGGGCCACGCGAGCGGCTGCCAAAGAGCTTTCCAACGAGGCACGGCTTTCCCTCCTGGCTCTTCGGGCGTGGGAGCTGTGGCCAGAGCCGCGGCCCTACCGGAAAATGCTTCGCAGGCTGGCGCGGCGGTGCCACGTGGGCGCCAGTGTCGCCGAGGCTGACGGCCGCCGCAAAGCCCGCAGCCCCACGGGCTGTGGGGCCACACGAGCGGCTGCCAAAGAGCTTTCCAACGAGGCACGGCTTTCCCTCCTGGCTCTTCGGGCGTGGGAGCTGTGGCCAGAGCCGCGGCCCTACCGGAAAATGCTTTGAAGGCTGGCACAGCGGCGCCACTAGGTGCCGGTGGTGCCGAGGATGACGGCCGCCACAAAGCCCGCAGCCCCACGGGCTGTGGGGCCACGCGAGCGGCTGCCAAAGAGCTTTCCAACGAGGCACGGCTTTCCCTCCTGGCTCTTCAGGCGTGGGAGCTGTGGCCAGAAACGCAGCACTACCGGAAAATGCTTCGCAGGCTGGCGCGGCGGCGCCACGTGGGGTCTGGTGTCTCCGAAGCTGAAGGCCGCCGCAAAGCCCACAGCCCCACGGGCTGTGGAG
The DNA here is from genome assembly GCF_963924245.1 of Chroicocephalus ridibundus. NCBI lineage: Eukaryota > Metazoa > Chordata > Aves > Charadriiformes > Laridae > Chroicocephalus > Chroicocephalus ridibundus. Next base: position 108,245 of record NW_026961314.1, read on the forward strand.
CCACGCGAGCGGCTGCCAAAGAGCTTTCCAACGAGGCACGGCTTTCCCTCCTTGGTCTTCGGGCGTGGGAGCTGTGGCCAGAGCCGCGGCCCTACCGGAAAATGCTTCGCAGGCTGGCACGGCGGGGCCAGGTGGGCGCCGGTGGCGCCGAGGCTGACGGCCGCCGCAAAGCCCGCAGCCCCACGGGCTGTGGGGCCACGCGAGTGGCTGCCAAAGAGCTTTCCAACGAGGCACGGCTTTCCCTCCTGGCTCTTCGGGCGTGGGAGCTGTGGCCAGAGCCGCGGCCCTACCGGAAAATGCTTCGCAGGCTGGCGCGGCGGCGCCACGTGGGGTCTGGTGTCTCCGAAGCTGAAGGCCGCCGCAAAGCCCACAGCCCCACGGGCTGTGGGGCCACGCGAGCCGCTGCCAAAGAGCTTTCCAACGAGGCACGGCTTTCCCTCCTGGCTCTTCGGGTGTGGGAGCTGTTGCCAGAGCCGCGGCCCTACCGGATAATGCTTCGCAGGCTGGCGCAGCGGCGCCACGTGGGCGCCGGTGGTGCCGAGGCTGATGGCCGCCGCAAAGCCCGCAGCCCCACGGGCTGTGGGGCCACGCGAGTGGCTGCCAAAGAGCTTTCCAACGAGGCACGGCTTTCCCTCCTGGCTCTTCGGGCGTGGGAGCTGTGGCCAGAGCCGCGGCCCTACCGGAAAATGCTTCACAGGCTGACGCAGCGGAGCAAGGTGGGCGCCGGTGGCGCCGAGGCTGACGGCCGCCGCAAAGCCCGCAGCCCCACGGGCTGTGGGGCCACGCGAGCGGCTGCCAAAGAGCTTTCCAACGAGGCACGGCTTTCCCTCCTGGCTTTTCGGGCGTGGGAGCTGTGGCCAGAGCCGCGGCCCTACCCGAAAATGCTTCGCAGGCTGGCGCGGCAGCGCCTCGGGGGCACCGGTGGCGCCGAGGCTGACGGCCGCTGCAAAGCCCGCAGCCCCACGGGCTGTGGGGCCACGCGAGCGGCTGCCAAAGAGGTTTCCAACGAGGCACGGCTTTCCCTCCTGGCTCTTCGGGCGTGGGAGCTGTGGCCAGAGCCGCGGCCCTACCGGAAAATGCTTCGCAGGCTGGCGCGGCGGCGCCTCGGGGGCGCCGGTGGCGCCGAGGATGATGGCCGCTGCAAAGCCCGCAGCCCCACGGGCTGTGGGGCCACGCGAGCGGTTGCCAAAGAGCTTTCCAACGAGGCACGGCTTTCCCTCCTGGCTCTTTGGGCGTGGGAGCTGTGGCCAGAGCCGCGGCCCTACCGGAAAATGCTTCGCAGGCTGACGCAGCAGAGCAAGTTGGGCGCCGGTGGCGCCGAGGCTGACGGCCGCCGCAAAACCCGCAGCCCCACGGGCTGTGGGGCCACGCGAGCGGCTGCCAAAGAGCTTTCCAACGAGGCACGGCTTTCCCTCCTGGCTCTTCGGGCGTGGGAGCTGTCGCCAGAGCCGCGGCCCTACCGGAAAATGCTTCGCAGGCTGGCGCGGCGGCGCCACGTGGGCGCCGGTGGCGCCGAGGCTGACGGCCGCCGCAAAGCCCGCAGCTTGACGGGCTGTGGGGCCATGCGAGCGGCTGCCAAAGAGCTTTCCAACGAGGCACGGCCTTCCCTCCTGGCTCTTCGGGCGTGGGAGCTGTTGCCAGAGACCCAGCCCTACCGGAAAATGCTTCACAGGCTGGCGCGGCGGCGCCACGTGAGCGCTGGTGGCGCCGAGGCTGACGGCCGCCGCAAAGCCCGCAGCTTGACGGGCTGTGGGGCCATGCGAGCGGTTGCCATAGAGCTTTCCAACGAGGCACGGCCTTCCCTCCTGGCTCTTCGGGCGTGGGAGCTGTGGCCAGAGACACAGCCCTACCGGAAAATGCTTCACAGGCTGGCGCGGCGGCGCCACGTGAGCGCTGGTGGCGCCGAGGCTGACGGCCGCCGCAAAGCCCGCAGCTTGACGGGCTGTAGGGCCATGCGAGCGGTTGCCATAGAGCTTTCCAACGAGGCACGGCCTTCCCTCCTGGCTCTTCGGGCGTGGGAGCTGTGGCCAGAGCCGCGGCCCTACCGGAAAATGCTTCGCAGGCTGGCGCGGCGGCAACACGTGGGTGCCGGTGGCGCCGAGGCTGACGGCCACCGCAAAGCCCGCAGCCCCACGGGCTGTGGGGCCACGCGAGCGGCTGCCAAAGAGCTTTCCAACGAGGCACGGCTTTCCCTCCTTGGTCTTCGGGCGTGGGAGCTGTGGCCAGAGCCGTGACGCTACCGGAAAATGCTTCGCAGGCTGGTGCGGCGGCGCCACGTGGGCGCAGGTGTCGCCGAGGCTGACGGCCGCCGCAAAGCCCGCAGCCCCACGGGCTGTGGGGCCACGCGAGCGGCTGCCCAAGAGCTTTCCAACGAGGCACGGCTTTCCCTCCTGGCTCTTCGGGCGTGGGAGCTGTGACCAGAGCCGTGACCCTTCCCGAAAATGCTTCGCAGGCTGACGCAGCAGAGCAAGGTGGGCGCCGGTGTCGCCGAGGCTGACGGCCGCCACAAAGCCCGCAGCCCCACGGGCTGTGGGGCCACGCGAGCGGCTGCCAAAGAGCTTTCCAACGAGGCACGGCATTCCTTCCTGGCTCTTCGGGCGTGGGAGCTGTGGCCAGAGCCGTGGCCCTTCCCGAAAATGCTTCGCAGGCTGACGCAGCAGAGCAAGGTGGGCGCCGGTGGCGCCGAGGCTGACGGCCGCCACAAAGCCCGCAGCCCCACGGGCTGTGGGGCCACGCGAGCGGCTGCCAAAGAGCTTTCCAACGAGGCACGGCTTTCCCTCCTGGCTCTTCGGGCGTGGGAGCTGTGGCCAGAGCCGCGGCCCTACCGGAAAATGCTTCGCAGGCTGGCGCAGCAGAGCAAGGTGGGCGCCGGTGGCGCCGAGGCTGACGGCTGCTGCAAAGCCCGCAGCCCCATGGTCTGTGGGGCCACGCGAGCGGCTGCCAAAGAGCTTTCCAACGAGGCACGGCTTTCCCTCCTGGCTCTTCGGGCGTGGGAGCTGTGGCCAGAGCCGCGGCCCTACCGGAAAATGCTTCGCAGGCTGGCGCGGCGGTGCCACGTGGGCGCCGGTGTCGCCGAGGCTGACGGCCGCCGCAAAGCCCGCAGCCCCACGGGCTGTGGGGCCACGCGAGCGGCTGCCAAAGAGCTTTCCAACGAGGCACGGCTTTCCCTCCTGGCTCTTCGGGCGTGGAAGCTGTGGCCAGAGCCGCGGCCCTACCGGAAAATGCTTTGAAGGCTGGCACAGCGGCGCCACTAGGTGCCGGTGTCGCCGAGGCTGACGGCCGCCGCAACGTCCGCAGCCCCACTGGCTGTGGGCCCACGCGAGCGGCTGCCAAAGAGCTTTCCAACGAGGCACGTCTTTCCCTCCTGGCTCTTCGGGCGTGGGAGCTGTGGCCAGAGACCCAGCCCTACCGGAAAATGCTTCGCAGGCTGGCGCGGCGGCGCCACGTGGGGTCTGGTGTCTCCGAAGCTGAAGGCCGCCGCAAAGCCCGCAGCCCCACGGGCTGTGGGGCCACGCGAGCGGCTGCCAAAGAGCTTTCCAACGAGGCACGGCTTTCCCTCCTGGCTCTTCGGGCGTGGAAGCTGTGGCCAGAGCCGCGGCCCTACCGGAAAATGCTTTGAAGGCTGGCACAGCGGCGCCACTAGGTGCCGGTGTCGCCGAGGCTGACGGCCGCCGCAACGCCCGCAGCCCCACTGGCTGTGGGCCCACGCGAGCGGCTGCCAAAGAGCTTTCCAACGAGGCACGGCTTTCCCTCCTGGCTCTTCGGGCGTGGGAGCTGTCGCCAGAGCCGCGGCCCTACTGGAAAATGCTTCGCAGGCTGGCGCTTCGGCGCCAGGTGGGCGCCGGTGGTGCCGAGGCTGACAGCCGCCGCAAAGCCCGCGGCCCCACGGGCTGTGGGGCCACGCGAGCGGCTGCCAAAGAGCTTTCCAACGAGGCACGGCTTTCCCTCCTGGCTCTTCGGGCGTGGGAGCTGTGGCCAGAAACGCAGCACTACCGGAAAATGCTTCGCAGGCTGGCGCGGCGGCGCCAGGTGGGCGCCGGTGTCGCCGAGGCTGACGGCCGCCACAAAGCCCGCAGCCCCACGGGCTGTGGGGCCACGCGAGCGGCTGCCAAAGAGCTTTCCAACGAGGCACGGCTTTCCCTCCTGGCTCTTCGGGCGTGGGAGCTGTGGCCAGAGCCGTGGCCCTTCCTGAAAATGCTTCGCAGGCTGACGCAGCAGAGCAAGGTGGGCGCCGGTGGCGCCGAGGCTGACGGCCGCCACAAAGCCCGCAGCCCCACGGGCTGTGGGGCCACGCGAGCGGCTGCCAAAGAACTTTCCAACGAGGCACGGCTTTCCCTCCTTAGTCTTAGGGTGTGGGAGCTGGGGCCAGAGCCGCGGCCCTACCGGAAAATGCTTCGCAGGCTGGCGCGGCGGTGCCACCTGGGCGCCGGTGGCGCCGAGGCTGATGGCCGCCGCAAAGCCCGCAGCCCCATGGTCTGTGGGGCCACGCGAGCGGCTGCCAAAGAGCTTTCCAACGAGGCACGTCTTTCCCTCCTGGCTCTTCGGGCGTGGGAGCTGTGGCCAGAGCCTCGGCCCTACCGGAAAATGCTTCGCAGGCTGGCGCGGCGGCGCCAGGTGGGCGCCGGTGGCGCCGAGGCTGACAGCCGCCGCAAAGCCCGCAGCCCCACGGGCTGTGGGGCCACGCGAGCGGCTGCCAAAGAGCTTTCCAACGAGGCACGGCTTTCCCTCCTGGCTCTTCGAGCGTGGGAGCTGTGGCTAGAGCCGTGGCCCTACCCGAAAATGCTTCGCAGGCTGACGCAGCAGAGCAAGGTGGGCGCCGGTGGCGCCGAGGCTGACGGCCGCCGCAAAGCCCGCAGCCCCATGGTCTGTGGGGCCACGCGAGCGGCTGCCAAAGAGCTTTCCAACGAGGCACGGCTTTCCCTCCTGGCTCTTCGGGCGTGGGAGCTGTGGCCAGAGCCGCAGCCCTACCGGAAAATGCTTCACAGGCTGGCGCGGCGGCGCCACGTGGGCGCCGGTGTCGTGGAGGCTGACGGCCGCCACAAAGCCCGCAGCCCCATGGGCTGTGGGGCCACGCGAGCGGCTGCCAAAGAGCTTTCCAACGAGGCACGGTTTTCCCTCCTTGGTCTTCGGGCGTGGGAGCTGTGGCCAGAGCCGCGACCCTACAGGAAAATGCTTCGCAGGCTGGCGCGGCAGCGCCACGTGTGCGCCGGTGGCGCCAAGGCTGACGGCCGCCGCAAAGCCCGCAGCCCCATGGTCTGTGGGGCCACGAGAGCGGCTGCCAAAGAGCTTTCCAACGAGGCACGGCTTTCCCTCCTGGCTCTTCGGGCGTGGGAGCTGTGGCCAGAGCCGTGGCCCTTCCTGAAAATGCTTCGCAGGCTGACGCAGCAGAGCAAGGTGGGCGCCGGTGGCGCTGAGGCTGACGGCCGCCGCAAAGCCCGCAGCCCCACGGGCTGTGGGGCCACGCGAGCGGCTGCCAAAGAGCTTTCCAACGAGGCACGGCTTTCCCTCCTTGGCCTTCGGGCGTGGGAGCTGTCGCCAGAGACGTGGCCCTACCGGAAAGTGCTTCGCAGGCTAACGCAGAAGAGCAAGGTGGGCGCCGGTGGCGCCGAGGCTGACGGCTGCCGCAAAGCCCGCAGCCCCATGGTCTGCGGGGCCACGCGAGCGGCTGCCAAAGAGATTTCCAACGAGGCACGGCTTTCCCTCCTGGCTCTTCGGGCGTGGGAGCTGTGGCCAGAGCCACAGCCCTACCGGAAAATGCTTCGCAGGCTGGCGCGGCGGCGCCACGTGGGCGACGGTGGCGCCGAGGCTGACGGCCGCCGCAAATCCCGCAGCCCCACGAGCTGTGGGGCCACGCAAGTGGCTGCGAAAGAGCTTTCCAACGAGGCACGGCTTTCCCTCCTGGCTCTTTGGGCGTGGGAGCTGTGGCCAGAGCCGTGGCCCTACCGGAAAATGCTTCGCAGGCTGGCGCGGCTGCGCAAAATGGGCGCCGGTGGCACCGAGGCTGACGGCCGCCGCAAAGCCCGCAGCCCCACGGGCTGTGGGGCCACGCGAGCGGCTGCCAAAGAGCTTTCCAACGAGGCACGGCTTTCCCTCCTTGGTCTTCGGGCGTGGGAGCTGTGGCCAGAGCCGTGACGCTACCGGAAAATGCTTCGCAGGCTGGTGCGGCGGCGCCACGTGGGCGCCGGTGTCGCCGAGGCTGACGGCCGCCGCAAAGCCCGCAGCCCCACGGGCTGTGGGGCCACGCGAGCGGCTGCCAAAGAGATTTCCAACGAGGCACGGCTTTCCCTCCTGGCTCTTCGGGCGTGGGAGCTGTGGCCAGAGCCGCAGCCCTACAGGAAAATGCTTCGCAGGCTGGCGCAGCGGCGCCTCGGGGGCGCCGGTGGCGCCGAGGCTGACGGCCGCTGCAAAGCCCGCAGACCCACGGGCTGTGGGGCCACGCGAGCGGCTGCCAAAGAGATTTCCAACGAGGCATGGCTTTCCCTCCTGGCTCTTCGGGCGTGGGAGCTGTGGCCAGAGCCGCGGCCCTACCGGAAAATGCTTCGCAGGCCTGCGCGGCGGCGCCAGGTGGGCGCAGGAGTCGCCGAGGCTGACGGCCGCCGCAAAGCCCGCAGCCCCACGGGCTGTGGGGCCACGCGAGCGGCTGCCCAAGAGCTTTCCAACGAGGCACGGCTTTCCCTCCTGGCTCTTCGGGCGTGGGAGCTGTGACCAGAGCCGTGACCCTTCCCGAAAATGCTTCGCAGGCTGACGCAACAGAGCAAGGTGGGCGCCGGTGTCGCCGAGGCTGACGGCCGCCACAAAGCCCGCAGCCCCACGGGCTGTGGGGCCACGCGAGCGGCTGCCAAAGAGCTTTCCAACGAGGCACGGCATTCCTTCCTGGCTCTTCGGGCGTGGGAGCTGTGGCCAGAGCCGTGGCCCTTCCCGAAAATGCTTCGCAGGCTGACGCAGCAGAGCAAGGTGGGCGCCGGTGGCGCCGAGGCTGACGGCCGCCACAAAGCCCGCAGCCCCACGGGCTGTGGGGCCACGCGAGCGGCTGCCAAAGAGCTTTCCAACGAGGCACGGCTTTCCCTCCTGGCTCTTCGGGCGTGGGAGCTGTGGCCAGAGCCGCGGCCCTACCGGAAAATGCTTCGCAGGCTGGCGCAGCAGAGCAAGGTGGGCGCCGGTGGCGCCGAGGCTGACGGCTGCTGCAAAGCCCGCAGCCCCATGGTCTGTGGGGCCACGCGAGCGGCTGCCAAAGAGCTTTCCAACGAGGCACGGCTTTCCCTCCTGGCTCTTCGGGCGTGGGAGCTGTGGCCAGAGCCGCGGCCCTACCGGAAAATGCTTCGCAGGCTGGCGCGGCGGTGCCACGTGGGCGCCGGTGTCGCCGAGGCTGACGGCCGCCGCAAAGCCCGCAGCCCCACGGGCTGTGGGGCCACGCGAGCGGCTGCCAAAGAGCTTTCCAACGAGGCACGGCTTTCCCTCCTGGCTCTTCGGGCGTGGAAGCTGTGGCCAGAGCCGCGGCCCTACCGGAAAATGCTTTGAAGGCTGGCACAGCGGCGCCACTAGGTGCCGGTGTCGCCGAGGCTGACGGCCGCCGCAACGCCCGCAGCCCCACTGGCTGTGGGCCCACGCGAGCGGCTGCCAAAGAGCTTTCCAACGAGGCACGTCTTTCCCTCCTTGGTCTTCGGGCGTGGGAGCTGTGGCCAGAGACCCAGCCCTACCGGAAAATGCTTCGCAGGCTGGCGCGGCGGCGCCACGTGGGGTCTGGTGTCTCCGAAGCTGAAGGCCGCCGCAAAGCCCGCAGCCCCACGGGCTGTGGGGCCACGCGAGCGGCTGCCAAAGAGCTTTCCAACGAGGCACGGCTTTCCCTCCTGGCTCTTCGGGCGTGGAAGCTGTGGCCAGAGCCGCGGCCCTACCGGAAAATGCTTTGAAGGCTGGCACAGCGGCGCCACTAGGTGCCGGTGTCGCCGAGGCTGACGGCCGCCGCAACGCCCGCAGCCCCACTGGCTGTGGGCCCACGCGAGCGGCTGCCAAAGAGCTTTCCAACGAGGCACGGCTTTCCCTCCTGGCTCTTCGGGCGTGGGAGCTGTCGCCAGAGCCGCGGCCCTACTGGAAAATGCTTCGCAGGCTGGCGCTTCGGCGCCAGGTGGGCGCCGGTGGTGCCGAGGCTGACAGCCGCCGCAAAGCCCGCAGCCCCACGGGCTGTGGGTCCACGCGAGCGGCTGCCAAAGAGCTTTCCAACGAGGCACGGCTTTCCCTCCTGGCTCTTCGGGCGTGGGAGCTGTGGCCAGAAACGCAGCACTACCGGAAAATGCTTCGCAGGCTGGCGCGGCGGCGCCAGGTGGGCGCCGGTGTCGCCGAGGCTGACGGCCGCCACAAAGCCCGCAGCCCCACGGGCTGTGGGGCCACGCGAGCGGCTGCCAAAGAGCTTTCCAACGAGGCACGGCTTTCCCTCCTGGCTCTTCGGGCGTGGGAGCTGTGGCCAGAGCCGTGGCCCTTCCTGAAAATGCTTCGCAGGCTGACGCAGCAGAGCAAGGTGGGCGCCGGTGGCGCCGAGGCTGACGGCCGCCACAAAGCCCGCAGCCCCACGGGCTGTGGGGCCACGCGAGCGGCTGCCAAAGAGCTTTCCAACGAGGCACGGCTTTCCCTCCTTAGTCTTAGGGTGTGGGAGCTGTGGCCAGAGCCGCGGCCCTACCGGAAAATGCTTCGCAGGCTGGCGCGGCCGCGCCAGGTGGGCGCCGGTGGCGCCGAGGCTGATGGCCGCCGCAAAGCCCGCAGCCCCATGGTCTGTGGGGCCACGCGAGCGGCTGCCAAAGAGCTTTCCAACGAGGCACGGCTTTCCCTCCTGGCTCTTCGGGCGTGGGAGCTGTGGCCAGAGCCTCGGCCCTACCGGAAAATGCTTCGCAGGCTGGCGCGGCGGCGCCAGGTGGGCGCCGGTGGCGCCGAGGCTGACAGCCGCCGCAAAGCCCGCAGCCCCACGGGCTGTGGGGCCACGCGAGCGGCTGCCAAAGAGCTTTCCAACGAGGCACGGCTTTCCCTCCTGGCTCTTCGAGCGTGGGAGCTGTGGCCAGAGCCGTGGCCCTACCCGAAAATGCTTCGCAGGCTGACGCAGCAGAGCAAGGTGGGCGCCGGTGGCGCCGAGGCTGACGGCCGCCGCAAAGCCCGCAGCCCCATGGTCTGTGGGGCCACGCGAGCGGCTGCCAAAGAGCTTTCCAACGAGGCACGGCTTTCCCTCCTGGCTCTTCGGGCGTGGGAGCTGTGGCCAGAGCCGCAGCCCTACCGGAAAATGCTTCCAGGCTGGCGCGGCGGCGCCACGTGGGCGCCGGTGTCGTGGAGGCTGACGGCCGCCACAAAGCCCGCAGCCCCATGGGCTGTGGGGCCACGCGAGCGGCTGCCAAAGAGCTTTCCAACGAGGCACGGTTTTCCCTCCTTGGTCTTCGGGCGTGGGAGCTGTGGCCAGAGCCGCGACCCTACCGGAAAATGCTTCGCAGGCTGGCGCGGCAGCGCCACGTGTGCGCCGGTGGCGCCAAGGCTGACGGCCGCCGCAAAGCCCGCAGCCCCATGGTCTGTGGGGCCACGAGAGCGGCTGCCAAAGAGCTTTCCAACGAGGCACGGCTTTCCCTCCTGGCTCTTCGGGCGTGGGAGCTGTGGCCAGAGCCGTGGCCCTTCCTGAAAATGCTTCGCAGGCTGACGCAGCAGAGCAAGGTGGGCGCCGGTGGCGCCGAGGCTGACGGCCGCCGCAAAGCCCGCAGCCCCACGGGCTGTGGGGCCACGCGAGCGGCTGCCAAAGAGCTTTCCAACGAGGCACGGCTTTCCCTCCTTGGCCTTCGGGCGTGGGAGCTGTCGCCAGAGACGTGGCCCTACCGGAAAGTGCTTCGCAGGCTAACGCAGAAGAGCAAGGTGGGCGCCGGTGGCGCCGAGGCTGACGGCTGCCGCAAAGCCCGCAGCCCCATGGTCTGCGGGGCCACGCGAGCGGCTGCCAAAGAGCTTTCCAACGAGGCACGGCTTTCCCTCCTGGCTCTTCGGGCGTGGGAGCTGTGGCCAGAGCCGCGGCCCTACCGGAAAATGCTTCGCAGGCTGGCGCGGCGGTGCCACGTGGGCGCCAGTGTCGCCGAGGCTGACGGCCGCCGCAAAGCCCGCAGCCCCACGGGCTGTGGGGCCACACGAGCGGCTGCCAAAGAGCTTTCCAACGAGGCACGGCTTTCCCTCCTGGCTCTTCGGGCGTGGGAGCTGTGGCCAGAGCCGCGGCCCTACCGGAAAATGCTTTGAAGGCTGGCACAGCGGCGCCACTAGGTGCCGGTGGTGCCGAGGATGACGGCCGCCACAAAGCCCGCAGCCCCACGGGCTGTGGGGCCACGCGAGCGGCTGCCAAAGAGCTTTCCAACGAGGCACGGCTTTCCCTCCTGGCTCTTCAGGCGTGGGAGCTGTGGCCAGAAACGCAGCACTACCGGAAAATGCTTCGCAGGCTGGCGCGGCGGTGCCACGTGGGGTCTGGTGTCTCCGAAGCTGAAGGCCGCCGCAAAGCCCACAGCCCCACGGGCTGTGGGGCCACGCGAGCGGCTGCCAAAGAGCTTTCCAACGAGGCACGGCTTTCCCTCCTTGGTCTTCGGGCGTGGGAGCTGTGGCCAGAGCCGCGGCCCTACCGGAAAATGCTTCGCAGGCTGGCACGGCGGGGCCAGGTGGGCGCCGGTGGCGCCGAGGCTGACGGCCGCCGCAAAGCCCGCAGCCCCACTAGCTGTGGGGCCACGCGAGCCGCTGCCAAAGAGCTTTCCAACGAGGCACGGCTTTCCCTCCTGGCTCTTCGGGTGTGGGAGCTGTTGCCAGAGCCGCGGCCCTACCGGATAATGCTTCGCAGGCTGGCGCAGCGGCGCCACGTGGGCGCCGGTGGTGCCGAGGCTGATGGCCGCCGCAAAGCCCGCAGCCCCACGGGCTGTGGGGCCACGCGAGTGGCTGCCAAAGAGCTTTCCAACGAGGCACGGCTTTCCCTCCTGGCTCTTCGGGCGTGGGAGCTGTGGCCAGAGCCGCGGCCCTACCGGAAAATGCTTCACAGGCTGACGCAGCGGAGCAAGGTGGGCGCCGGTGGCGCCGAGGCTGACGGCCGCCGCAAAGCCCGCAGCCCCACGGGCTGTGGGGCCACGCGAGCGGCTGCCAAAGAGCTTTCCAACGAGGCATGGCTTTCCCTCCTGGCTTTTCGGGCGTGGGAGCTGTGGCCAGAGCCGCGGCCCTACCCGAAAATGCTTCGCAGGCTGGCGCGGCAGCGCCTCGGGGGCACCGGTGGCGCCGAGGCTGACGGCCGCTGCAAAGCCCGCAGCCCCACGGGCTGTGGGGCCACGCGAGCGGCTGCCAAAGAGATTTCCAACGAGGCACGGCTTTCCCTCCTGGCTCTTCGGGCGTGGGAGCTGTGGCCAGAGCCGCGGCCCTACCGGAAAATGCTTCGCAGGCTGGCGCGGCGGCGCCTCGGGGGCGCCGGTGGCGCCGAGGATGATGGCCGCTGCAAAGCCCGCAGCCCCACGGGCTGTGGGGCCACGCGAGCGGTTGCCAAAGAGCTTTCCAACGAGGCACGGCTTTCCCTCCTGGCTCTTTGGGCGTGGGAGCTGTGGCCAGAGCCGCGGCCCTACCGGAAAATGCTTCGCAGGCTGACGCAGCAGAGCAAGTTGGGCGCCGGTGGCGCCGAGGCTGACGGCCGCCGCAAAACCCGCAGCCCCACGGGCTGTGGGGCCACGCGAGCGGCTGCCAAAGAGCTTTCCAACGAGGCACGGCTTTCCCTCCTGGCTCTTCGGGCGTGGGAGCTGTCGCCAGAGCCGCGGCCCTACCGGAAAATGCTTCGCAGGCTGGCGCGGCGGCGCCACGTGGGCGCCGGTGGCGCCGAGGCTGACGGCCGCCGCAAAGCCCGCAGCTTGACGGGCTGTGGGGCCATGCGAGCGGCTGCCAAAGAGCTTTCCAACGAGGCACGGCCTTCCCTCCTGGCTCTTCGGGCGTGGGAGCTGTTGCCAGAGACCCAGCCCTACCGGAAAATGCTTCACAGGCTGGCGCGGCGGCGCCACGTGAGCGCTGGTGGCGCCGAGGCTGACGGCCGCCGCAAAGCCCGCAGCTTGACGGGCTGTGGGGCCATGCGAGCGGTTGCCATAGAGCTTTCCAACGAGGCACGGCCTTCCCTCCTGGCTCTTCGGGCGTGGGAGCTGTGGCCAGAGACCCAGCTCTACCGGAAAATGCTTCACAGGCTGGCGCGGCGGCGCCACGTGAGCGCTGGTGGCGCCGAGGCTGACGGCCGCCGCAAAGCCCGCAGCTTGACGGGCTGTAGGGCCATGCGAGCGGTTGCCATAGAGCTTTCCAACGAGGCACGGCCTTCCCTCCTGGCTCTTCGGGCGTGGGAGCTGTGGCCAGAGCCGCGGCCCTACCGGAAAATGCTTCGCAGGCTGGCGCGGCGGCAACACGTGGGTGCCGGTGGCGCCGAGGCTGACGGCCACCGCAAAGCCCGCAGCCCCACGGGCTGTGGGGCCACGCGAGCGGCTGCCAAAGAGCTTTCCAACGAGGCACGGCTTTCCCTCCTTGGTCTTCGGGCGTGGGAGCTGTGGCCAGAGCCGTGACGCTACCGGAAAATGCTTCGCAGGCTGGTGCGGCGGCGCCACGTGGGCGCCGGTGTCGCCGAGGCTGACGGCCGCCGCAAAGCCCGCAGCCCCACGGGCTGTGGGGCCACGCGAGCGGCTGCCCAAGAGCTTTCCAACGAGGCACGGCTTTCCCTCCTGGCTCTTCGGGCGTGGGAGCTGTGACCAGAGCCGTGACCCTTCCCGAAAATGCTTCGCAGGCTGACGCAGCAGAGCAAGGTGGGCGCCGGTGTCGCCGAGGCTGACGGCCGCCACAAAGCCCGCAGCCCCACGGGCTGTGGGGCCACGCGAGCGGCTGCCAAAGAGCTTTCCAACGAGGCACGGCATTCCTTCCTGGCTCTTCGGGCGTGGGAGCTGTGGCCAGAGCCGTGGCCCTTCCCGAAAATGCTTCGCAGGCTGACGCAGCAGAGCAAGGTGGGCGCCGGTGGCGCCGAGGATGACGGCCGCCACAAAGCCCGCAGCCCCACGGGCTGTGGGGCCACGCGAGCGGCTGCCAAAGAGCTTTCCAACGAGGCACGGCTTTCCCTCCTGGCTCTTCGGGCGTGGGAGCTGTGGCCAGAGCCGCGGCCCTACCGGAAAATGCTTCGCAGGCTGGCGCGGCGGTGCCACGTGGGCGCCGGTGTCGCCGAGGCTGACGGCCGCCGCAAAGCCCGCAGCCCCACGGGCTGTGGGGCCACGCGAGCGGCTGCCAAAGAGCTTTCCAACGAGGCACGGCTTTCCCTCCTGGCTCTTCGGGCGTGGAAGCTGTGGCCAGAGCCGCGGCCCTACCGGAAAATGCTTTGAAGGCTGGCACAGCGGCGCCACTAGGTGCCGGTGTCGCCGAGGCTGACGGCCGCCGCAACGTCCGCAGCCCCACTGGCTGTGGGCCCACGCGAGCGGCTGCCAAAGAGCTTTCCAACGAGGCACGTCTTTCCCTCCTGGCTCTTCGGGCGTGGGAGCTGTGGCCAGAGACCCAGCCCTACCGGAAAATGCTTCGCAGGCTGGCGCGGCGGCGCCACGTGGGGTCTGGTGTCTCCGAAGCTGAAGGCCGCCGCAAAGCCCGCAGCCCCACGGGCTGTGGGGCCACGCGAGCGGCTGCCAAAGAGCTTTCCAACGAGGCACGGCTTTCCCTCCTGGCTCTTCGGGCGTGGAAGCTGTGGCCAGAGCCGCGGCCCTACCGGAAAATGCTTTGAAGGCTGGCACAGCGGCGCCACTAGGTGCCGGTGTCGCCGAGGCTGACGGCCGCCGCAACGCCCGCAGCCCCACTGGCTGTGGGCCCACGCGAGCGGCTGCCAAAGAGCTTTCCAACGAGGCACGGCTTTCCCTCCTGGCTCTTCGGGCGTGGGAGCTGTCGCCAGAGCCGCGGCCCTACTGGAAAATGCTTCGCAGGCTGGCGCTTCGGCGCCAGGTGGGCGCCGGTGGTGCCGAGGCTGACAGCCGCCGCAAAGCCCGCAGCCCCACGGGCTGTGGGTCCACGCGAGCGGCTGCCAAAGAGCTTTCCAACGAGGCACGGCTTTCCCTCCTGGCTCTTCGGGCGTGGGAGCTGTGGCCAGAAACGCAGCACTACCGGAAAATGCTTCGCAGGCTGGCGCGGCGGCGCCAGGTGGGCGCCGGTGTCGCCGAGGCTGACGGCCGCCACAAAGCCCGCAGCCCCACGGGCTGTGGGGCCACGCGAGCGGCTGCCAAAGAGCTTTCCAACGAGGCACGGCTTTCCCTCCTGGCTCTTCGGGCGTGGGAGCTGTGGCCAGAGCCGTGGCCCTTCCTGAAAATGCTTCGCAGGCTGACGCAGCAGAGCAAGGTGGGCGCCGGTGTCGCCGAGGCTGACGGCCGCCACAAAGCCCGCAGCCCCACGGGCTGTGGGGCCACGCGAGCGGCTGCCAAAGAACTTTCCAACGAGGCACGGCTTTCCCTCCTTAGTCTTAGGGTGTGGGAGCTGTGGCCAGAGCCGCGGCCCTACCGGAAAATGCTTCGCAGGCTGGCGCGGCGGTGCCACCTGGGCGCCGGTGGCGCCGAGGCTGATGGCCGCCGCAAAGCCCGCAGCCCCATGGTCTGTGGGGCCACGCGAGCGGCTGCCAAAGAGCTTTCCAACGAGGCACGTCTTTCCCTCCTGGCTCTTCGGGCGTGGGAGCTGTGGCCAGAGCCTCGGCCCTACCGGAAAATGCTTCGCAGGCTGGCGCGGCGGCGCCAGGTGGGCGCCGGTGGCGCCGAGGCTGACAGCCGCCGCAAAGCCCGCAGCCCCACGGGCTGTGGGGCCACGCGAGCGGCTGCCAAAGAGCTTTCCAACGAGGCACGGCTTTCCCTCCTGGCTCTTCGAGCGTGGGAGCTGTGGCCAGAGCCGTGGCCCTACCCGAAAATGCTTCGCAGGCTGACGCAGCAGAGCAAGGTGGGCGCCGGTGGCGCCGAGGCTGACGGCCGCCGCAAAGCCCGCAGCCCCATGGTCTGTGGGGCCACGCGAGCGGCTGCCAAAGAGCTTTCCAACGAGGCACGGCTTTCCCTCCTGGCTCTTCGGGCGTGGGAGCTGTGGCCAGAGCCGCAGCCCTACCGGAAAATGCTTCACAGGCTGGCGCGGCGGCGCCACGTGGGCGCCGGTGTCGTGGAGGCTGACGGCCGCCACAAAGCCCGCAGCCCCATGGGCTGTGGGGCCACGCGAGCGGCTGCCAAAGAGCTTTCCAACGAGGCACGGTTTTCCCTCCTTGGTCTTCGGGCGTGGGAGCTGTGGCCAGAGCCGCGACCCTACAGGAAAATGCTTCGCAGGCTGGCGCGGCAGCGCCACGTGTGCGCCGGTGGCGCCAAGGCTGACGGCCGCCGCAAAGCCCGCAGCCCCATGGTCTGTGGGGCCACGAGAGCGGCTGCCAAAGAGCTTTCCAACGAGGCACGGCTTTCCCTCCTGGCTCTTCGGGCGTGGGAGCTGTGGCCAGAGCCGTGGCCCTTCCTGAAAATGCTTCGCAGGCTGACGCAGCAGAGCAAGGTGGGCGCCGGTGGCGCCGAGGCTGACGGCCGCCGCAAAGCCCGCAGCCCCACGGGCTGTGGGGCCACGCGAGCGGCTGCCAAAGAGCTTTCCAACGAGGCACGGCTTTCCCTCCTTGGCCTTCGGGCGTGGGAGCTGTCGCCAGAGACGTGGCCCTACCGGAAAGTGCTTCGCAGGCTAACGCAGAAGAGCAAGGTGGGCGCCGGTGGCGCCGAGGCTGACGGCTGCCGCAAAGCCCGCAGCCCCATGGTCTGCGGGGCCACGCGAGCGGCTGCCAAAGAGCTTTCCAACGAGGCACGGCTTTCCCTCCTGGCTCTTCGGGCGTGGGAGCTGTGGCCAGAGCCGCGGCCCTACCGGAAAATGCTTCGCAGGCTGGCGCGGCGGTGCCACGTGGGCGCCAGTGTCGCCGAGGCTGACGGCCGCCGCAAAGCCCGCAGCCCCACGGGCTGTGGGGCCACACGAGCGGCTGCCAAAGAGCTTTCCAACGAGGCACGGCTTTCCCTCCTGGCTCTTCGGGCGTGGGAGCTGTGGCCAGAGCCGCGGCCCTACCGGAAAATGCTTTGAAGGCTGGCACAGCGGCGCCACTAGGTGCCGGTGGTGCCGAGGATGACGGCCGCCACAAAGCCCGCAGCCCCACGGGCTGTGGGGCCACGCGAGCGGCTGCCAAAGAGCTTTCCAACGAGGCACGGCTTTCCCTCCTGGCTCTTCAGGCGTGGGAGCTGTGGCCAGAAACGCAGCACTACCGGAAAATGCTTCGCAGGCTGGCGCGGCGGCGCCACGTGGGGTCTGGTGTCTCCGAAGCTGAAGGCCGCCGCAAAGCCCACAGCCCCACGGGCTGTGGAGCCACGCGAGCGGCTGCCAAAGAGCTTTCCAACGAGGCACGGCTTTCCCTCCTGGCTCTTCGGGCGTGGGAGCTGTCGCCAGAGCCGCGGCCCTACCGGAAAATGCTTCGCAGGCTGGCGCTTCGGCGCCAGGTGGGCGCCGGTGGTGCCGAGGCTGACAGCCGCCGCAAAGCCCGCAGCCCCACGGGCTGTGGGGCCACGCGAGCGGCTGCCAAAGAGCTTTCCAACGAGGCACGGCTTTCCCTCCTTGGTCTTCGGGCGTGGGAGCTGTGGCCAGAGCCGCGGCCCTACCGGAAAATGCTTCGCAGGCTGGCACGGCGGGGCCAGGTGGGCGCCGGTGGCGCCGAGGCTGACGGCCGCCGCAAAGCCCGCAGCCCCACTAGCTGTGGGGCCACGCGAGCCGCTGCCAAAGAGCTTTCCAACGAGGCACGGCTTTCCCTCCTGGCTCTTCGGGTGTGGGAGCTGTTGCCAGAGCCGCGGCCCTACCGGATAATGCTTCGCAGGCTGGCGCAGCGGCGCCACGTGGGCGCCGGTGGTGCCGAGGCTGATGGCCGCCGCAAAGCCCGCAGCCCCACGGGCTGTGGGGCCACGCGAGTGGCTGCCAAAGAGCTTTCCAACGAGGCACGGCTTTCCCTCCTGGCTCTTCGGGCGTGGGAGCTGTGGCCAGAGCCGCGGCCCTACCGGAAAATGCTTCACAGGCTGACGCAGCGGAGCAAGGTGGGCGCCGGTGGCGCCGAGGCTGACGGCCGCCGCAAAGCCCGCAGCCCCACGGGCTGTGGGGCCACGCGAGCGGCTGCCAAAGAGCTTTCCAACGAGGCATGGCTTTCCCTCCTGGCTCTTTGGGCGTGGGAGCTGTGGCCAGAGCCGCGGCCCTACCGGAAAATGCTTCGCAGGCTGACGCAGCAGAGCAAGTTGGGCGCCGGTGGCGCCGAGGCTGACGGCCGCCGCAAAACCCGCAGCCCCACGGGCTGTGGGGCCACGCGAGCGGCTGCCAAAGAGCTTTCCAACGAGGCACGGCTTTCCCTCCTGGCTCTTCGGGCCTGGGAGCTGTCGCCAGAGCCGCGGCCCTACCGGAAAATGCTTCGCAGGCTGGCGCGGCGGCGCCACGTGGGCGCCGGTGGCGCCGAGGCTGACGGCCGCCGCAAAGCCCGCAGCTTGACGGGCTGTGGGGCCATGCGAGCGGCTGCCAAAGAGCTTTCCAACGAGGCACGGCCTTCCCTCCTGGCTCTTCGGGCGTGGGAGCTGTTGCCAGAGACCCAGCCCTACCGGAAAATGCTTCACAGGCTGGCGCGGCGGCGCCACGTGAGCGCTGGTGGCGCCGAGGCTGACGGCCGCCGCAAAGCCCGCAGCTTGACGGGCTGTGGGGCCATGCGAGCGGTTGCCATAGAGCTTTCCAACGAGGCACGGCCTTCCCTCCTGGCTCTTCGGGCGTGGGAGCTGTGGCCAGCGACCCAGCCCTACCGGAAAATGCTTCACAGGCTGGCGCGGCGGCGCCACGTGAGCGCTGGTGGCGCCGAGGCTGACGGCCGCCGCAAAGCCCGCAGCTTGACGGGCTGTGGGGCCATGCGAGCGGTTGCCATAGAGCTTTCCAACGAGGCACGGCCTTCCCTCCTGGCTCTTCGGGCGTGGGAGCTGTGGCCAGAGCCGCGGCCCTACCCGAAAATGCTTCGCAGGCTGGCGCGGCGGCAACACGTGGGTGCCGGTGGCGCCGAGGCTGACGGCCACCGCAAAGCCCGCAGCCCCACGGGCTGTGGGGCCACGCGAGCGGCTGCCAAAGAGCTTTCCAACGAGGCACGGCTTTCCCTCCTGGCTCTTCGGGCGTGGGAGATGTGGTCAGAGCCGCGGCCCTACCGGAAAATGCTTCACAGGCTGGCGCGGCGGCGCCAGGTGGGCGCCGGTGGCGCCGAGGCTGACGGCCGCTGCAAAGCCCGCAGCCCCACGGGCTGTGGGGCCACGCGAGCGGCTGCCAAAGAGCTTTCCAACGAGGCACGGCTTTCCCTCCTGGCTCTTCGGGCGTGGGAGCTGTGGCCAGAGCCGCGGCCCTACTGGAAAATGCTTCGCAGGCTGGCGCGGCGGCGCCAGGTGGGCGCCGGTGGCGCCGAGGCTGACGGCCGCCGCAAAGCCCGCAGCTAGACGGGCTGTGGGGCCATGCGAGCGGCTGCCAAAGAGCTTTCCAACGAGGCACGGCCTTCCCTCCTGGCTCTTCGGGCGTGGGAGCTGTTGCCAGAGACCCAGCCCTACCGGAAAATGCTTCACAGGCTGGCGCGGCGGCGCCACGTGAGCGCTGGTGGCGCCGAGGCTGACGGCCGCCGCAAAGCCCGCAGCCCCAGGGGCTGTGGGGCCACGCGAGCGGCTGCCAAAGAGCTTTCCAACGAGGCACGGCTTTCCCTCCTGGCTCTTCGGGCGTGGGAGATGTGGTCAGAGCCGCGGCCCTACCGGAAAATGCTTCACAGGCTGGCGCGGCGGCGCCAGGTGGGCGCCGGTGGCGCCGAGGCTGACGGCCGCTGCAAAGCCCGCAGCCCCACGGGCTGTGGGGCCACGCGATCGGCTACCAAAGAGCTTTCCAACGAGGCACGGCTTTCCCTCCTTGGTCTTCGGGCGTGGGAGCTGTCGCCAGAGCCGTGGCCCTACCGGAAAATGCTTCGCAGGCTCACGCAGTAGAGCAAGGTGGGCGCCGGTGTCGTGGAGGCTGACGGCCGCCGCAAAGCCCGCAGCCCCACGGGCTGTGGGGCCACGCGAGCGGCTGCCAAAGAGCTTTCCAACGAGGCACGGCTTTCCCTCCTGGCTCTTCGGGCGTGGGAGCTGTGGCCAGAGCCGAGGCGCTACCGGAAAATGCTTCGCAGGCTGGCGCGGCGGCGCCAGGTGGGCGCCGGTGTCGCCGAGGCTGATGGCCGCCGCAAAGCCCGCAGCCCCACAGGCTGTGGGGCCACGCGAGCGGCTGCCAAAGAGATTTCCAACGAGGCACGGCTTTCCCTCCTGGCTCTTCGGGCGTGGGAGCTGTGGCCAGAGCCGAGGCGCTACCGGAAAATGCTTCGCAGGCTGGCGCGGCGGCGCCACGTGGGCGCTGGTGGAGCCGAGGCTGACGGCCGCCGCAAAGCCCGCAGCCCCACGGGCTGTGGGGCCACGCGAGCGGCTGCCAAAGAGATTTCCAACGAGGCACGGCTTTCCCTCCTGGCTCTTCGGGTGTAGGAGCTGTGGCCAGAGCCGCGGCCCTACCGGAAAATGCTTCGCAGGCTGGCGCGGCGGCGCCACGTGGGCGCCGGTGGAGCCGAGGCTGACGGCCACCGCAAATCCCGCAGCCCCACGAGCTGTGGGGCCACGCAAGTGGCTGCGAAAGAGCTTTCCAACGAGGCACGGCTTTCCCTCCTGGCTCTTTGGGCGTGGGAGCTGTGGCCAGAGCCGTGGCCCTATCGGAAAATGCTTCGCAGGCTGGCGCGGCTGCGCAAAATGGGCGCCGGTGGCGCCGAGGCTGACGGCCGCCGCAAAGCCCGCAGCCCCACGGGCTGTGGGGCCACGCGAGCGGCTGCCAAAGAGCTTTCCAACGAGGCACGGCTTTCCCTCCTGGCTCTTCGGGCATGAGAGCTGTGGCCAGAGCCGCGGCCCTACCGGAAAATGCTTTGCAGGCTGGCGCGGCGGCGCCACGTGGGCGCCGGTGGTGCCGAGGCTGACGGCCGCCGCAAAGCCCGCAGCCCCACGGGCTGTGGGGCCACGCGAGCGGCTGCCAAAGAGCTTTCCAACGAGGCACGGCTTTCCCTCCTTGGTCTTCGGGCGTGGGAGGTGTGGCCAGAGCCGCAGCCCCACCTGAAAATGCTTCGCAGGCTGGCGCGGCGGCGCCAGGTGGGCGCCGGTGTCGTGGAGGCTGACGGCCGCCGCAAAGCCCGCAGCCCCACGGGCTGTGGGGCCACGCGAGCGGTTGCCAAAGAGCTTTCCAACGAGGCACGGCTTTCCCTCCTGGCTCTTTGGGCGTGGGAGCTGTGGCCAGAGCCGCGGCCCTACCGGAAAATGCTTCGCAGGCTGACGCAGCAGAGCAAGTTGGGCGCCGGTGGCGCCGAGGCTGACGGCCGCCGCAAAACCCGCAGCCCCACGGGCTGTGGGGCCACGCGAGCGGCTGCCAAAGAGCTTTCCAACGAGGCACGGCTTTCCCTCCTGGCTCTTCGGGCGTGGGAACTGTGGCCAGAGCCGCGGCCCTACCGGAAAATGCTTCGCAGGCTGGCGCGGCGGCGCCACGTGGGCGCTGGTGGCGCCGAGGCTGACGGCCGCCGCAAAGCCCGCAGCTTGACGGGCTGTGGGGCCATGCGAGCGGTTGCCATAGAGCTTTCCAACGAGGCACGGCCTTCCCTCCTGGCTCTTCGGGCGTGGGAGCTGTGGCCAGAGCCGCGGCCCTACCGGAAAATGCTTCGCAGGCTGGCGCGGCGGCAACACATGGGTGCCGGTGGCGCCGAGGCTGACGGCCACCGCAAAGCCCGCAGCCCCACGGGCTGTGGGGCCACGCGAGCGGCTGCCAAAGAGCTTTCCAACGAGGCACGGCTTTCCCTCATGGCTCTTCGGGCGTGGGAGCTGTGGCCAGAGCTGCGGCCCTACCCGAAAATGCTTCGCAGGCTGGCGCAGCAGCGCCTCGGGGGCACCGGTGGCGCCGAGGCTGACGGCCGCTGCAAAGCCCGCAGCCCCACGGCTTGTGGGGCCACAGGAGCGGCTACCAAAGAGCTTTCCAACGAGGCACGGCTTTCCCTCCTGGCTCTTCGGGCGTGGGAGCTGTGGCCAGAGCCGTGACGCTACCGGAAAATGCTTCGCAGGCTGGTGCGGCGGCGCCACGTGGGCGCCGGTGTCGCCGAGGCTGACGGCCGCCGCAAAGCCCGCAGCCCCACGGGCTGTGGGGCCACGCGAGCGGCTGCCAAAGAGATTTCCAACGAGGCACGGCTTTCCCTCCTGGCTCTTCGGGCGTGGGAGCTGTGGCCAGAGCCGCAGCCCTACAGGAAAATACTTCGCAGGCTGGCGCAGCGGCGCCTCGGGGGCGCCGGTGGCGCCGAGGCTGACGGCCGCTGCAAAGCCCGCAGACCCACGGGCTGTGGGGCCACGCGAGCGGCTGCCAAAGAGATTTCCAACGAGGCATGGCTTTCCCTCCTGGCTCTTCGGGCGTGGGAGCTGTGGCCAGAGCCGCGGCCCTACCGGAAAATGCTTCGCAGGCCTGCGCGGCGGCGCCAGGTGGGCGCAGGAGTCGCCGAGGCTGACGGCCGCCGCAAAGCCCGCAGCCCCACGGGCTGTGGGGCCACGCGAGCGGCTGCCCAAGAGCTTTCCAACGAGGCACGGCTTTCCCTCCTGGCTCTTCGGGCGTGGGAGCTGTGACCAGAGCCGTGACCCTTCCCGAAAATGCTTCGCAGGCTGACGCAGCAGAGCAAGGTGGGCGCCGGTGGCGCCGAGGCTGACGGCCGCCACAAAGCCCGCAGCCCCACGGGCTGTGGGGCCACGCGAGCGGCTGCCAAAGAGCTTTCCAACGAGGCACGGCATTCCTTCCTGGCTCTTCGGGCGTGGGAGCTGTGGCCAGAGCCGTGGCCCTTCCCGAAAATGCTTCGCAGGCTGACGCAGCAGAGCAAGGTGGGCGCCGGTGGCGCCGAGGCTGACGGCCGCCACAAAGCCCGCAGCCCCACGGGCTGTGGGGCCACGCGAGCGGCTGCCAAAGAGCTTTCCAACGAGGCACGGCTTTCCCTCCTGGCTCTTCGGGCGTGGGAGCTGTGGCCAGAGCCGCGGCCCTACCGGAAAATGCTTCGCAGGCTGGCGCAGCAGAGCAAGGTGGGCGCCGGTGGCGCCGAGGCTGACGGCTGCTGCAAAGCCCGCAGCCCCATGGTCTGTGGGGCCACGCGAGCGGCTGCCAAAGAGCTTTCCAACGAGGCACGGCTTTCCCTCCTGGCTCTTCGGGCGTGGGAGCTGTGGCCAGAGCCGCGGCCCTACCGGAAAATGCTTCGCAGGCTGGCGCGGCGGTGCCACGTGGGCGCCAGTGTCGCCGAGGCTGACGGCCGCCGCAAAGCCCGCAGCCCCACGGGCTGTGGGGCCACGCGAGCGGCTGCCAAAGAGCTTTCCAACGAGGCACGGCTTTCCCTCCTGGCTCTTCGGGCGTGGAAGCTGTGGCCAGAGCCGCGGCCCTACCGGAAAATGCTTTGAAGGCTGGCACAGCGGCGCCACTAGGTGCCGGTGTCGCCGAGGCTGACGGCCGCCGCAACGCCCGCAGCCCCACTGGCTGTGGGCCCACGCGAGCGGCTGCCAAAGAGCTTTCCAACGAGGCACGTCTTTCCCTCCTGCCTCTTCGGGCGTGGGAGCTGTGGCCAGAGCCGCAGCCCTACCGGAAAATGCTTCGCAGGCTGGCGCGGCGGCGCCACGTGGGGTCTGGTGTCTCCGAAGCTGAAGGCCGCCGCAAAGCCCGCAGCCCCACGGGCTGTGGGGCCACGCGAGCGGCTGCCAAAGAGCTTTCCAACGAGGCACGGCTTTCCCTCCTGGCTCTTCGGGCGTGGAAGCTGTGGCCAGAGCCGCGGCCCTACCGGAAAATGCTTTGAAGGCTGGCACAGCGGCGCCACTAGGTGCCGGTGTCGCCGAGGCTGACGGCCGCCGCAACGCCCGCAGCCCCACTGGCTGTGGGCCCACGCGAGCGGCTGCCAAAGAGCTTTCCAACGAGGCACGGCTTTCCCTCCTGGCTCTTCGGGCGTGGGAGCTGTCGCCAGAGCCGCGGCCCTACTGGAAAATGCTTCGCAGGCTGGCGCTTCGGCGCCAGGTGGGCGCCGGTGGTGCCGAGGCTGACAGCCGCCGCAAAGCCCGCAGCCCCACGGGCTGTGGGTCCACGCGAGCGGCTGCCAAAGAGCTTTCCAACGAGGCACGGCTTTCCCTCCTGGCTCTTCGGGCGTGGGAGCTGTGGCCAGAAACGCAGCACTACCGGAAAATGCTTCGCAGGCTGGCGCGGCGGCGCCAGGTGGGCGCCGGTGTCGCCGAGGCTGACGGCCGCCACAAAGCCCGCAGCCCCACGGGCTGTGGGGCCACGCGAGCGGCTGCCAAAGAGCTTTCCAACGAGGCACGGCTTTCCCTCCTGGCTCTTCGGGCGTGGGAGCTGTGGCCAGAGCCGTGGCCCTTCCTGAAAATGCTTCACAGGCTGACGCAGCAGAGCAAGGTGGGCGCCGGTGGCGCCGAGGCTGACGGCCGCCACAAAGCCCGCAGCCCCACGGGCTGTGGGGCCACGCGAGCGGCTGCCAAAGAGCTTTCCAACGAGGCACGGCTTTCCCTCCTGGCTCTTCGGGCGTGGAAGCTGTGGCCAGAGCCGCGGCCCTACCGGAAAATGCTTCGCAGGCTGGCGCGGCGGTGCCACCTGGGCGCCGGTGGCGCCGAGGCTGACGGCCACCGCAAAGCCCGCAGCCCCACGGGCTGTGGGGCCACGCGAGCGGCTGCCAAAGAGCTTTCCAACGAGGCACGGCTTTCCCTCCTTAGTCTTAGGGTGTGGGAGCTGTGGCCAGAGCCGCGGCCCTACCGGAAAATGCTTCGCAGGCTGGCGCGGCGGTGCCACCTGGGCGCCGGTGGCGCCGAGGCTGATGGCCGCCGCAAAGCCCGCAGCCCCATGGTCTGTGGGGCCACGCGAGCGGCTGCCAAAGAGCTTTCCAACGAGGCACGTCTTTCCCTCCTGGCTCTTCGGGCGTGGGAGCTGTGGCCAGAGCCTCGGCCCTACCGGAAAATGCTTCGCAGGCTGGCGCGGCGGCGCCAGGTGGGCGCCGGTGGTGCCGAGGCTGACAGCCGCCGCAAAGCCCGCAGCCCCACGGGCTGTGGGGCCACGCGAGCGGCTGCCAAAGAGCTTTCCAACGAGGCACGGCTTTCCCTCCTGGCTCTTCGGGCGTGGGAGCTGTGGCCAGAGCCGTGGCCCTACCCGAAAATGCTTCGCAGGCTGACGCAGCAGAGCAAGGTGGGCGCCGGTGGCGCCGAGGCTGACGGCCGCCGCAAAGCCCGCAGCCCCATGGTCTGTGGGGCCACGCGAGCGGCTGCCAAAGAGCTTTCCAACGAGGCACGGCTTTCCCTCCTGGCTCTTCGGGCGTGGGAGCTGTGGCCAGAGCCGCAGCCCTACCGGAAAATGCTTCACAGGCTGGCGCGGCGGCGCCACGTGGGCGCCGGTGTCGTGGAGGCTGACGGCCGCCACAAAGCCCGCAGCCCCATGGGCTGTGGGGCCACGCGAGCGGCTGCCAAAGAGCTTTCCAACGAGGCACGGTTTTCCCTCCTTGGTCTTCGGGCGTGGGAGCTGTGGCCAGAGCCGCGACCCTACAGGAAAATGCTTCGCAGGCTGGCGCGGCAGCGCCACGTGTGCGCCGGTGGCGCCAAGGCTGACGGCCGCCGCAAAGCCCGCAGCCCCATGGTCTGTGGGGCCACGAGAGCGGCTGCCAAAGAGCTTTCCAACGAGGCACGGCTTTCCCTCCTGGCTCTTCGGGCGTGGGAGCTGTGGCCAGAGCCGTGGCCCTTCCTGAAAATGCTTCGCAGGCTGACGCAGCAGAGCAAGGTGGGCGCCGGTGGCGCCGAGGCTGACGGCCGCCGCAAAGCCCGCAGCCCCACGGGCTGTGGGGCCACGCGAGCGGCTGCCAAAGAGCTTTCCAACGAGGCACGGCTTTCCCTCCTTGGCCTTCGGGCGTGGGAGCTGTCGCCAGAGACGTGGCCCTACCGGAAAGTGCTTCGCAGGCTAACGCAGAAGAGCAAGGTGGGCGCCGGTGGCGCCGAGGCTGACGGCTGCCGCAAAGCCCGCAGCCCCATGGTCTGCGGGGCCACGCGAGCGGCTGCCAAAGAGCTTTCCAACGAGGCATGGCTTTCCCTCCTGGCTCTTCGGGCGTGGGAGCTGTGGCCAGAGCCGCGGCCCTACCGGAAAATGCTTCGCAGGCTGGCGCGGCGGTGCCACGTGGGCGCCAGTGTCGCCGAGGCTGACGGCCGCCGCAAAGCCCGCAGCCCCACGGGCTGTGGGGCCACACGAGCGGCTGCCAAAGAGCTTTCCAACGAGGCACGGCTTTCCCTCCTGGCTCTTCGGGCGTGGGAGCTGTGGCCAGAGCCGCGGCCCTACCGGAAAATGCTTTGAAGGCTGGCACAGCGGCGCCACTAGGTGCCGGTGGTGCCGAGGATGACGGCCGCCACAAAGCCCGCAGCCCCACGGGCTGTGGGGCCACGCGAGCGGCTGCCAAAGAGCTTTCCAACGAGGCACGGCTTTCCCTCCTGGCTCTTCAGGCGTGGGAGCTGTGGCCAGAAACGCAGCACTACCGGAAAATGCTTCGCAGGCTGGCGCGGCGGCGCCACGTGGGGTCTGGTGTCTCCGAAGCTGAAGGCCGCCGCAAAGCCCACAGCCCCACGGGCTGTGGAGCCACGCGAGCGGCTGCCAAAGAGCTTTCCAACGAGGCACGGCTTTCCCTCCTGGCTCTTCGGGCGTGGGAGCTGTCGCCAGAGCCGCGGCCCTACCGGAAAATGCTTCGCAGGCTGGCGCTTCGGCGCCAGGTGGGCGCCGGTGGTGCCGAGGCTGACAGCCGCCGCAAAGCCCGCAGCCCCACGGGCTGTGGGGCCACGCGAGCGGCTGCCAAAGAGCTTTCCAACGAGGCACGGCTTTCCCTCCTGGCTCTTCGGGCGTGGGAGCTGTGGCCAGAAACGCAGCACTACCGGAAAATGCTTCGCAGGCTGGCACGGCGGTGCCAGGTGGGCGCCGGTGTCGCCGAGGCTGACGGCCGCCACAAAGCCCGCAGCCCCACGGGCTGTGGGGCCACGCGAGCGGCCGCCAAAGAGCTTTCCAACGAGGCACGGCTTTCCCTCCTGGCTCTTCGGGCGTGGGAGCTGTGGCCAGAGCCGTGGCCCTTCCTGAAAATGCTTCGCAGGCTGACGCAGCAGAGCAAGGTGGGCGCCGGTGGCGCCGAGGCTGACGGCCGCCAGAAAGCCCGCAGACCCACGGGCTGTGGGGCCACGCGAGCGGCTGCCAAAGAGCTTTCCAACGAGGCACGGCTTTCCCTCCTGGCTCTTCGGGCGTGGAAGCTGTGGCCAGAGCCGCGGCCCTACCGGAAAATGCTTCGCAGGCTGGCGCGGCGGTGCCACCTGGGCGCCGGTGGCGCCGAGGCTGACGGCCACCGCAAAGCCCGCAGCCCCACGGGCTGTGGGGCCACGCGAGCGGCTGCCAAAGAGCTTTCCAACGAGGCACGGCTTTCCCTCCTGGCTCTTCGGGCGTGGAAGCTGTGGCCAGAGCCGCGGCCCTACCGGAAAATGCTTCGCAGGCTGGCGCGGCGGTGCCACCTGGGCGCCGGTGGCGCCGAGGCTGACGGCCACCGCAAAGCCCGCAGCCCCACGGGCTGTGGGGCCACGCGAGCGGCTGCCAAAGAGCTTTCCAACGAGGCACGGCTTTCCCTCCTTAGTCTTAGGGTGTGGGAGCTGTGGCCAGAGCCGCGGCCCTACCGGAAAATGCTTCGCAGGCTGGCGCGGCGGTGCCACCTGGGCGCCGGTGGCGCCGAGGCTGATGGCCGCCGCAAAGCCCGCAGCCCCATGGTCTGTGGGGCCACGCGAGCGGCTGCCAAAGAGCTTTCCAACGAGGCACGTCTTTCCCTCCTGGCTCTTCGGGCGTGGGAGCTGTGGCCAGAGCCTCGGCCCTACCGGAAAATGCTTCGCAGGCTGGCGCGGCGGCGCCAGGTGGGCGCCGGTGGTGCCGAGGCTGACAGCCGCCGCAAAGCCCGCAGCCCCACGGGCTGTGGGGCCACGCGAGCGGCTGCCAAAGAGCTTTCCAACGAGGCACGGCTTTCCCTCCTGGCTCTTCGGGCGTGGGAGCTGTGGCCAGAGCCGTGGCCCTACCCGAAAATGCTTCGCAGGCTGACGCAGCAGAGCAAGGTGGGCGCCGGTGGCGCCGAGGCTGACGGCCGCCGCAAAGCCCGCAGCCCCATGGTCTGTGGGGCCACGCGAGCGGCTGCCAAAGAGCTTTCCAACGAGGCACGGCTTTCCCTCCTGGCTCTTCGGGCGTGGGAGCTGTGGCCAGAGCCGCAGCCCTACCGGAAAATGCTTCACAGGCTGGCGCGGCGGCGCCACGTGGGCGCCGGTGTCGTGGAGGCTGACGGCCGCCACAAAGCCCGCAGCCCCATGGGCTGTGGGGCCACGCGAGCGGCTGCCAAAGAGCTTTCCAACGAGGCACGGTTTTCCCTCCTTGGTCTTCGGGCGTGGGAGCTGTGGCCAGAGCCGCGACCCTACAGGAAAATGCTTCGCAGGCTGGCGCGGCAGCGCCACGTGTGCGCCGGTGGCGCCAAGGCTGACGGCCGCCGCAAAGCCCGCAGCCCCATGGTCTGTGGGGCCACGAGAGCGGCTGCCAAAGAGCTTTCCAACGAGGCACGGCTTTCCCTCCTGGCTCTTCGGGCGTGGGAGCTGTGGCCAGAGCCGTGGCCCTTCCTGAAAATGCTTCGCAGGCTGACGCAGCAGAGCAAGGTGGGCGCCGGTGGCGCCGAGGCTGACGGCCGCCGCAAAGCCCGCAGCCCCACGGGCTGTGGGGCCACGCGAGCGGCTGCCAAAGAGCTTTCCAACGAGGCACGGCTTTCCCTCCTTGGCCTTCGGGCGTGGGAGCTGTCGCCAGAGACGTGGCCCTACCGGAAAGTGCTTCGCAGGCTAACGCAGAAGAGCAAGGTGGGCGCCGGTGGCGCCGAGGCTGACGGCTGCCGCAAAGCCCGCAGCCCCATGGTCTGCGGGGCCACGCGAGCGGCTGCCAAAGAGCTTTCCAACGAGGCATGGCTTTCCCTCCTGGCTCTTCGGGCGTGGGAGCTGTGGCCAGAGCCGCGGCCCTACCGGAAAATGCTTCGCAGGCTGGCGCGGCGGTGCCACGTGGGCGCCAGTGTCGCCGAGGCTGACGGCCGCCGCAAAGCCCGCAGCCCCACGGGCTGTGGGGCCACACGAGCGGCTGCCAAAGAGCTTTCCAACGAGGCACGGCTTTCCCTCCTGGCTCTTCGGGCGTGGGAGCTGTGGCCAGAGCCGCGGCCCTACCGGAAAATGCTTTGAAGGCTGGCACAGCGGCGCCACTAGGTGCCGGTGGTGCCGAGGATGACGGCCGCCACAAAGCCCGCAGCCCCACGGGCTGTGGGGCCACGCGAGCGGCTGCCAAAGAGCTTTCCAACGAGGCACGGCTTTCCCTCCTGGCTCTTCAGGCGTGGGAGCTGTGGCCAGAAACGCAGCACTACCGGAAAATGCTTCGCAGGCTGGCGCGGCGGCGCCACGTGGGGTCTGGTGTCTCCGAAGCTGAAGGCCGCCGCAAAGCCCACAGCCCCACGGGCTGTGGAGCCACGCGAGCGGCTGCCAAAGAGCTTTCCAACGAGGCACGGCTTTCCCTCCTGGCTCTTCGGGCGTGGGAGCTGTCGCCAGAGCCGCGGCCCTACCGGAAAATGCTTCGCAGGCTGGCGCTTCGGCGCCAGGTGGGCGCCGGTGGTGCCGAGGCTGACAGCCGCCGCAAAGCCCGCAGCCCCACGGGCTGTGGGGCCACGCGAGCGGCTGCCAAAGAGCTTTCCAACGAGGCACGGCTTTCCCTCCTGGCTCTTCGGGCGTGGGAGCTGTGGCCAGAAACGCAGCACTACCGGAAAATGCTTCGCAGGCTGGCACGGCGGTGCCAGGTGGGCGCCGGTGTCGCCGAGGCTGACGGCCGCCACAAAGCCCGCAGCCCCACGGGCTGTGGGGCCACGCGAGCGGCCGCCAAAGAGCTTTCCAACGAGGCACGGCTTTCCCTCCTGGCTCTTCGGGCGTGGGAGCTGTGGCCAGAGCCGTGGCCCTTCCTGAAAATGCTTCGCAGGCTGACGCAGCAGAGCAAGGTGGGCGCCGGTGGCGCCGAGGCTGACGGCCGCCAGAAAGCCCGCAGACCCACGGGCTGTGGGGCCACGCGAGCGGCTGCCAAAGAGCTTTCCAACGAGGCACGGCTTTCCCTCCTGGCTCTTCGGGCGTGGAAGCTGTGGCCAGAGCCGCGGCCCTACCGGAAAATGCTTCGCAGGCTGGCGCGGCGGTGCCACCTGGGCGCCGGTGGCGCCGAGGCTGACGGCCACCGCAAAGCCCGCAGCCCCACGGGCTGTGGGGCCACGCGAGCGGCTGCCAAAGAGCTTTCCAACGAGGCACCGCTTTCCCTCCTTAGTCTTAGGGTGTGGGAGCTGTGGCCAGAGACCCAGCCCTACCGGAAAATGCTTCGCAGGCTGGCGCGGCGGTGCCACCTGGGCGCCGGTGGCGCCGAGGCTGATGGCCGGCGCAAAGCCCGCAGCCCCACGGGCTGTGGGGCCACGCGAGCGGCTGCCAAAGAGCTTTCCAACGAGGCACGGCTTTCCCTCCTGGCTCTTCGGGCGTGGGAGCTGTCGCCAGAGCCGCGGCCCTACCGGAAAATGCTTCGCAGGCTGGCGCGACGGCGCCAGGTGGGCGCCGGTGGCGCCGAGGCTGACAGCCGCCGCAAAGCCCGCAGCCCCACGGGCTGTGGGGCCACGCGAGCGGCTGCCAAAGAGCTTTCCAACGAGGCACGGCTTTCCCTCCTGGCTCTTCGGGCGTGGGAGCTGTGGCCAGAGCCATGGCCCTTCCCGAAAATGCTTCGCAGGCTTACGCAGCAGAGCAAGGTGGGCGCCGGTGTCGCCGAGGCTGACGGCCGCCGCAAAGCCCGCAGCCCCACGGGCTGTGGGGCCACGCGAGCGGCTGCCAAAGAGCTTTCCAACGAGGCACGGCTTTCCCTCCTGGCTCTTCGGGCGTGGGAGCTGTGGCCAGAGCCGTGGCCCTTCCTGAAAATGCTTCGCAGGCTGGCGCGGCGGCGCCAGGTGGGCGCAGGAGGCGCCGAGGCTGACGGCCGCCGAAAAGCCCGCAGCCCCACGGGCTGTGGGGCCACGCGAGCGGCTGCCAAAGAGCTTTCCAACAAGGCACGGCTTTCCCTCCTGGCTCTTCGGGCGTGGGAGCTGTGGCCAGAGCCGCGGACCTACCGGAAAATGCTTCGCAGGCTGGCGCGGCGGCGCCACGTGGGCGCCGGTGGCGCCGAGGCTGACGGCCGCCGCAAAGCCCGCAGCCCCACGGGCTGTGGGGCCACGCGAGCGGCTGCCAAAGAGCTTTCCAACGAGGCACGGCTTTCCCTCCTGGCTCTTTGGGCGTGGGAGCTGTGGCCAGAGCCATGGCCCTTCCCGAAAATGCTTCGCAGGCCGACGCAGCAGAGCAAGGTGGGCGCCGGTGTCGCCGAGGCTGACGGCCGCCGCAAAGCCCGCAGCCCCACGGGCTGTGGGGCCACGCGAGCGGCTGCCAAAGAGCTTTCCAACGAGGCACGGCTTTCCCTCCTTGGTCTTCGTGTGTGGGAGCTGTGGCCAGAGCCGTGGCCCTTCCTGAAAATGCTTCGCAGACTGACGCAGCAGAGCAAGGTGGGCGCCGGTGGTGCCGAGGCTGACGGCCGCCACAAAGCCCGCAGCCCCACAGGCTGTGGGGCCCCGTGAGCGGCTGCCAAAGAGCTTTCCAACGAGGCACGGCTTTCCCTCCTGGCTCTTCGAGCGTGGGAGCTGTGGCCAGAGCCGCGGCCCTACCGGAAAATGCTTCACAGGCTGGCGCGGCGGCGCCAGGTGGGTGCCGGTGACGCCGAGGCTGACGGCCGCCGCAAAGCCCGCAGCCCCACGGGCTGTGGGGCCATGCGAGCGGCTGCCAAAGAGCTTTCCAACGAGGCACGGCTTTCCCTCCTTGGTCTTCGGGCGTGGGAGCTGTGGCCAGAGCCGCGGCCCTACCGGAAAATGCTTCGCAGGCTGGCGCGGCGGCGCCAGGTGGGCGCCGGTGGTGCCGAGGCTGACGGCCGCCGCAAAGCGCGCAGCCCCACGGGCTGTGGGGCCACGCGAGCGGCTGCCAAAGAGCTTTCCAACGAGGCACGGCTTTCCCTCCTGGCTCTTCGGGCGTGGGAGCTGTGGCCAGAGCCGCGGCCCTACCGGAAAATGCTTCACAGGCTGGTGCGGCGGCGCCATATGGGCGCCGGTGGCGCCGAGGCTGATGGCCGCCGCAAAACCCGCAGCCCCACGGGCTGTGGGGCCGCGCGAGCGGCTGCCAAAGTGCTTTCCAACGAGGCACAGCGTTCCCTCCTGGCTCTTCGGGCGTGGGAGCTGTGGCCAGAGCCGCGGCCCTACCGGAAAATGCTTCGCAGGCTGTGGCGGCGGCGCCAGGTGGGCGCAGGAGGCGCCGAGGCTGACGGCCGCCGCAAAGCCCGCAGCCCCACGGGCTGTGGGGCCACGCGAGCGGCTGCCAAAGAGCTTTCCAACGAGGCAAGTCTTTCCCTCCTGGCTCTTCGGGCGTGGGAGCTGTGGCCAGAGCCGAGGCGCTACCGGAAAATGCTTCGCAGGCTGGCGCGGCGGCGCCAGGTGGGCGCCGGTGTCGCCGAGGCTGATGGCCGCCGCAAAGTCCGCAGCCCCACGGGCTGTGGGGCCACGCGAGCGGCTGCCAAAGAGATTTCCAACGAGGCACGGCTTTCCCTCCTGGCTCTTCGGGTGTAGGAGCTGTGGCCAGAGCCGCGGCCCTACCGGAAAATGCTTCGCAGGCTGGCGCGGCGGCGCCACGTGGGCGCCGGTGGCGCCGAGGCTGACGGCCGCCGCAAATCCCGCAGCCCCACGAGCTGTGGGGCCACGCAAGTGGCTGCGAAAGAGCTTTCCAACGAGGCACGGCTTTCCCTCCTGGCTCTTCGGGCGTGGGAGCTGTGGCCAGAGCCGTGGCCCTACCGGAAAATGCTTCGCAGGCTGGCGCGGCTGCGCAAAATGGGCGCCGGTGGCGCCGAGGCTGACGGCCGCCGCAAAGCCCGCAGCCCCACGGGCTGTGGGGCCACGCGAGCGGCTGCCAAAGAGCTTTCCAACGAGGCACGGCTTTCCCTCCTTGGTCTTCGGGCGTGGGAGCTGTGGCCAGAGCTGCGGCCCTACCCGAAAATGCTTCGCAGGCTGGCGCGGCGGCGCCTCGGGGGCACCGGTGGCGCCGAGGCTGACGGCCGCTGCAAAGCCCGCAGCCCCACGGCTTGTGGGGCCACAGGAGCGGCTACCAAAGAGCTTTCCAACGAGGCACGGCTTTCCCTCCTTGGTCTTCGGGCGTGGGAGCTGTGGCCAGAGCCGTGACGCTACCGGAAAATGCTTCGCAGGCTGGTGCGGCGGCGCCACGTGGGCGCCGGTGTCGCCGAGGCTGACGGCCGCCGCAAAGCCCGCAGCCCCACGGGCTGTGGGGCCACGCGAGCGGCTGCCAAAGAGATTTCCAACGAGGCACGGCTTTCCCTCCTGGCTCTTCGGGCGTGGGAGCTGTGGCCAGAGCCGCAGCCCTACAGGAAAATGCTTCGCAGGCTGGCGCAGCGGCGCCTCGGGGGCGCCGGTGGCGCCGAGGCTGACGGCCGCTGCAAAGCCCGCAGACCCACGGGCTGTGGGGCCACGCGAGCGGCTGCCAAAGTGCTTTCCAACGAGGCACGGCTTTCCCTCCTGGCTCTTCGGGCGTGGGAGCTGTGGCCAGAGCCGCGGCCCTACCGGAAAATGCTTCGCAGGCCTGCGCGGCGGCGCCAGGTGGGCGCAGGAGTCGCCGAGGCTGACGGCCGCCGCAAAGCCCGCAGCCCCACGGGCTGTGGGGCCACGCGAGCGGCTGCCCAAGAGCTTTCCAACGAGGCACGGCTTTCCCTCCTGGCTCTTCGGGCGTGGGAGCTGTGACCAGAGCCGTGACCCTTCCCGAAAATGCTTCGCAGGCTGACGCAGCAGAGCAAGGTGGGCGCCGGTGTCGCCGAGGCTGACGGCCGCCACAAAGCCCGCAGCCCCACGGGCTGTGGGGCCACGCGAGCGGCTGCCAAAGAGCTTTCCAACGAGGCACGGCTTTCCCTCCTGGCTCTTCGGGCGTGGGAGCTGTGGCCAGAGCCGTGGCCCTTCCTGAAAATGCTTCGCAGGCTGACGCAGCAGAGCAAGGTGGGCGCCGGTGGCGCCGAGGCTGACGGCCGCCAGAAAGCCCGCAGCCCCACGGGCTGTGGGGCCACGCGAGCGGCTGCCAAAGAGCTTTCCAACGAGGCACGGCTTTCCCTCCTGGCTCTTCGGGCGTGGAAGCTGTGGCCAGAGCCGCGGCCCTACCGGAAAATGCTTCGCAGGCTGGCGCGGCGGTGCCACCTGGGCGCCGGTGGCGCCGAGGCTGACGGCCACCGCAAAGCCCGCAGCCCCACGGGCTGTGGGGCCACGCGAGCGGCTGCCAAAGAGCTTTCCAACGAGGCACGGCTTTCCCTCCTGGCTCTTCGGGCGTGGGAGCTGTGGCCAGAAACGCAGCACTACCGGAAAATGCTTCGCAGGCTGGCGCGGCGGTGCCACCTGGGCGCCGGTGGCGCCGAGGCTGATGGCCGCCGCAAAGCCCGCAGCCCCATGGTCTGTGGGGCCACGCGAGCGGCTGCCAAAGAGCTTTCCAACGAGGCACGTCTTTCCCTCCTGGCTCTTCGGGCGTGGGAGCTGTGGCCAGAGCCTCGGCCCTACCGGAAAATGCTTCACAGGCTGGCGCGGCGGCGCCAGGTGGGCGCCGGTGGCGCCGAGGCTGACAGCCGCCGCAAAGCCCGCAGCCCCACGGGCTGTGGGGCCACGCGAGCGGCTGCCAAAGAGCTTTCCAACGAGGCACGGCTTTCCCTCCTGGCTCTTCGGGCGTGGGAGCTGTCGCCAGAGCCGCGGCCCTACCGGAAAATGCTTCGCAGGCTGGCGCGACGGCGCCAGGTGGGCGCCGGTGGCGCCGAGGCTGACAGCCGCCGCAAAGCCCGCAGCCCCACGGGCTGTGGGGCCACGCGAGCGGCTGCCAAAGAGCTTTCCAACGAGGCACGGCTTTCCCTCCTGGCTCTTCGGGCGTGGGAGCTGTGGCCAGAGCCATGGCCCTTCCCGAAAATGCTTCGCAGGCTTACGCAGCAGAGCAAGGTGGGCGCCGGTGTCGCCGAGGCTGACGGCCGCCGCAAAGCCCGCAGCCCCACGGGCTGTGGGGCCACGCGAGCGGCTGCCAAAGAGCTTTCCAACGAGGCACGGCTTTCCCTCCTGGCTCTTCGGGCGTGGGATCTGTGGCCAGAGCCATGGCCCTTCCCGAAAATGCTTCGCAGGCTTACGCAGCAGAGCAAGGTGGGCGCCGGTGTCGCCGAGGCTGACGGCCGCCGCAAAGCCCGCAGCCCCACGGGCTGTGGGGCCACGCGAGCGGCTGCCAAAGAGCTTTCCAACGAGGCACGGCTTTCCCTCCTGGCTCTTCGGGCGTGGGAGCTGTGGCCAGAGCCGTGGCCCTTCCTGAAAATGCTTCGCAGGCCTGCGCGGCGGCGCCAGGTGGGCGCAGGAGGCGCCGAGGCTGACGGCCGCCGCAAAGCCCGCGGCCCCACGGGCTGTGGGGCCACGCGAGCGGCTGCCAAAGAGCTTTCCAACAAGGCACGGCTTTCCCTCCTGGCTCTTCGGGCGTGGGAGCTGTGGCCAGAGCCGCGGACCTACCGGAAAATGCTTCGCAGGCTGGCGCGGCGGCGCCACGTGGGCGCCGGTGGCGCCGAGGCTGACGGCCGCCGCAAAGCCCGCAGCCCCACGGGCTGTGGGGCCACGCGAGCGGCTGCCAAAGAGCTTTCCAACGAGGCACGGCTTTCCCTCCTGGCTCCTTGGGCGTGGGAGCTGTGGCCAGAGCCATGGCCCTTCCCGAAAATGCTTCGCAGGCCGACGCACCAGAGCAAGGTGGGCGCCGGTGTCGCCGAGGCTGACGGCCGCCGCAAAGCCCGCAGCCCCACAGGCTGTGGGGCCCCGCGAGCGGCTGCCAAAGAGCTTTCCAACGAGGCACGGCTTTCCCTCCTGGCTCTTCGGGCGTGGGAGCTGTGGCCAGAGCCGCGGACCTACCGGAAAATGCTTCGCAGGCTGGCGCGGCGGCGCCACGTGGGCGCCGGTGGCGCCGAGGCTGACGGCCGCCGCAAAGCCCGCAGCCCCACGGGCTGTGGGGCCACGCGAGCGGCTGCCAAAGAGCTTTCCAACGAGGCACGGCTTTCCCTCCTGGCTCTTTGGGCGTGGGAGCTGTGGCCAGAGCCATGGCCCTTCCCGAAAATGCTTCGCAGGCCGACGCAGCAGAGCAAGGTGGGCGCCGGTGTCGCCGAGGCTGACGGCCGCCGCAAAGCCCGCAGCCCCACAGGCTGTGGAGCCCCGCGAGCGGCTGCCAAAGAGCTTTCCAACGAGGCACGGCTTTCCCTCCTGGCTCTTCGAGCGTGGGAGCTGTGGCCAGAGCCGCGGACCTACCGGAAAATGCTTCGCAGGCTGGCGCGGCGGCGCCAGGTGGGCGCCGGTGGTGCCGAGGCTGACGGCCGCCGCAAAGCGCGCAGCCCCACGGGCTGTGGGGCCACGCGAGCGGCTGCCAAAGAGCTTTCCAACGAGGCACGGCTTTCCCTCCTGGCTCTTCGGGCGTGGGAGCTGTGGCCAGAGCCGCGGCCCTACCGGAAAATGCTTCACAGGCTGGTGCGGCGGCGCCACATGGGCGCCGGTGGCGCCGAGGCTGATGGCCGCCGCAAAACCCGCAGCCCCACGGGCTGTGGGGCCGCGCGAGCGGCTGCCAAAGTGCTTTCCAACGAGGCACAGCGTTCCCTCCTGGCTCTTCGGGCGTGGGAGCTGTGGCCAGAGCCGCGGCCCTACCGGAAAATGCTTCGCAGGCTGTGGCGGCGGCGCCAGGTGGGCGCAGGAGGCGCCGAGGCTGACGGCCGCCGCAAAGCCCGCAGCCCCACGGGCTGTGGGGCCACGCGAGCGGCTGCCAAAGTGCTTTCCAACGAGGCACAGCGTTCCCTCCTGGCTCTTCGGGCGTGGGAGCTGTGGCCAGAGCCGCGGCCCTACCGGAAAATGCTTCGCAGGCTGGCGCGGCGGCAACACATGGGTGCCGGTGGCGCCGAGGCTGACGGCCACCGCAAAGCCCGCAGCCCCATGGTCTGTGGGGCCACGCGAGCGGCTGCCAAAGAGCTTTCCAACGAGGCACGGCTTTCCCTCCTGGCTCTTTGGGCGTGGGAGCTGTGGCCAGAGCCGAGGCGCTACCGGAAAATGCTTCGCAGGCTGGCGCGGCGGCGCCAGGTGGGGGCCGGTGTCGCCGAGGCTGATGGCCGCCGCAAAGTCCGCAGCCCCACGGGCTGTGGGGCCACGCGAGCGGCTGCCAAAGAGATTTCCAATGAGGCACGGCTTTCCCTCCTGGCTCTTCGGGTGTAGGAGCTGTGGCCAGAGCCGCGGCCCTACCGGAAAATGCTTCGCAGGCTGGCGCGGCGGCGCCACGTGGGCGCCGGTGGCGCCGAGGCTGACGGCCGCCGCAAATCCCGCAGCCCCACGAGCTGTGGGGCCACGCAAGTGGCTGCGAAAGAGCTTTCCAACGAGGCACGGCTTTCCCTCCTGGCTCTTTGGGCGTGGGAGCTGTGGCCAGAGCCGTGGCCCTACCGGAAAATGCTTCGCAGGCTGGCGCGGCTGCGCAAAATGGGCGCCGGTGGCGCCGAGGCTGACGGCCGCCGCAAAGCCCGCAGCCCCACGGGCTGTGGGGCCACGCGAGCGGCTGCCAAAGAGCTTTCCAACGAGGCACGGCTTTCCCTCCTTGGTCTTCGGGCGTGGGAGCTGTGGCCAGAGCCGTGACGCTACCGGAAAATGCTTCGCAGGCTGGCGCGGCGGCGCCTCGGGGGCACCGGTGGCGCCGAGGCTGACGGCCGCTGCAAAGCCCGCAGCCCCACGGGCTGTGGGGCCACGCGAGCGGCTGCCAAAGAGATTTCCAACGAGGCACGGCTTTCCCTCCTGGCTCTTCGGGCGTGGGAGCTGTGGCCAGAGCCGCAGCCCTACAGGAAAATGCTTCGCAGGCTGGCGCAGCGGCGCCTCGGGGGCGCCGGTGGCGCCGAGGCTGACGGCCGCTGCAAAGCCCGCAGACCCACGGGCTGTGGGGCCACGCGAGCGGCTGCCAAAGAGATTTCCAACGAGGCATGGCTTTCCCTCCTGGCTCTTCGGGCGTGGGAGCTGTGGCCAGAGCCGCGGCCCTACCGGAAAATGCTTCGCAGGCCTGCGCGGCGGCGCCAGGTGGGCGCAGGAGTCGCCGAGGCTGACGGCCGCCGCAAAGCCCGCAGCCCCACGGGCTGTGGGGCCACGCGAGCGGCTGCCCAAGAGCTTTCCAACGAGGCACGGCTTTCCCTCCTGGCTCTTCGGGCGTGGGAGCTGTGACCAGAGCCGTGACCCTTCCCGAAAATGCTTCGCAGGCTGACGCAGCAGAGCAAGGTGGGCGCCGGTGTCGCCGAGGCTGACGGCCGCCACAAAGCCCGCAGCCCCACGGGCTGTGGGGCCACGCGAGCGGCTGCCAAAGAGCTTTCCAACGAGGCACGGCTTTCCCTCCTGGCTCTTCGGGCGTGGGAGCTGTGGCCAGAGCCGCGGCCCTACCGGAAAATGCTTCGCAGGCTGGCGCAGCAGAGCAAGGTGGGCGCCGGTGGCGCCGAGGCTGACGGCCGCCACAAAGCCCGCAGCCCCACGGGCTGTGGGGCCACGCGAGCGGCTGCCAAAGAGCTTTCCAACGAGGCACGGCTTTCCCTCCTGGCTCTTCGGGCGTGGGAGCTGTGGCCAGAGCCGCGGCCCTACCGGAAAATGCTTCGCAGGCTGGCGCAGCAGAGCAAGGTGGGCGCCGGTGGCGCCGAGGCTGACGGCTGCTGCAAAGCCCGCAGCCCCATGGTCTGTGGGGCCACGCGAGCGGCTGCCAAAGAGCTTTCCAACGAGGCACGGCTTTCCCTCCTGGCTCTTCGGGCGTGGGAGCTGTGGCCAGAGCCGCGGCCCTACCGGAAAATGCTTCGCAGGCTGGCGCAGCGGCGCCAGGTGGGCGCCGGTGGCGCCGAGGCTGACGGCCGCCGCAAAGCCCGCAGCTTGACGGGCTGTGGGGCCACGCGAGCGGCTGCCAAAGAGCTTTCCAACGAGGCACGGCCTTCCCTCCTGGCTCTTCGGGCGTGGGAGCTGTGGCCAGAGCCGCGGCCCTACCGGAAAATGCTTCGCAGGCTGGCGCGGCGGTGCCACGTGGGCGCCGGTGTCGC
Organism: Chroicocephalus ridibundus; assembly: GCF_963924245.1. Classification (NCBI taxonomy): domain Eukaryota; kingdom Metazoa; phylum Chordata; class Aves; order Charadriiformes; family Laridae; genus Chroicocephalus; species Chroicocephalus ridibundus. Next base: position 146,600 of record NW_026961314.1, read on the forward strand.
CGAGGCTGACGGCCGCCGCAAAGCCCGCAGCCCCACGGGCTGTGGGGCCACGCGAGCGGCTGCCAAAGAGCTTTCCAACGAGGCACGGCTTTCCCTCCTGGCTCTTCGGGCGTGGAAGCTGTGGCCAGAGCCGCGGCCCTACCGGAAAATGCTTTGAAGGCTGGCACAGCGGCGCCACTAGGTGCCGGTGTCGCCGAGGCTGACGGCCGCCGCAACGCCCGCAGCCCCACTGGCTGTGGGCCCACGCGAGCGGCTGCCAAAGAGCTTTCCAACGAGGCACGTCTTTCCCTCCTGGCTCTTCGGGCGTGGGAGCTGTGGCCAGAGCCGCAGCCCTACCGGAAAATGCTTCGCAGGCTGGCGCGGCGGCGCCACGTGGGGTCTGGTGTCTCCGAAGCTGAAGGCCGCCGCAAAGCCCGCAGCCCCACGGGCTGTGGGGCCACGCGAGCGGCTGCCAAAGAGCTTTCCAACGAGGCACGGCTTTCCCTCCTGGCTCTTCGGGCGTGGAAGCTGTGGCCAGAGCCGCGGCCCTACCGGAAAATGCTTTGAAGGCTGGCACAGCGGCGCCACTAGGTGCCGGTGTCGCCGAGGCTGACGGCCGCCGCAACGCCCGCAGCCCCACTGGCTGTGGGCCCACGCGAGCGGCTGCCAAAGAGCTTTCCAACGAGGCACGGCTTTCCCTCCTGGCTCTTCGGGCGTGGGAGCTGTCGCCAGAGCTGCGGCCCTACTGGAAAATGCTTCGCAGGCTGGCGCTTCGGCGCCAGGTGGGCGCCGGTGGTGCCGAGGCTGACAGCCGCCGCAAAGCCCGCAGCCCCACGGGCTGTGGGTCCACGCGAGCGGCTGCCAAAGAGCTTTCCAACGAGGCACGGCTTTCCCTCCTGGCTCTTCGGGCGTGGGAGCTGTGGCCAGAAACGCAGCCCTACCGGAAAATGCTTCGCAGGCTGGCACGGCGGTGCCAGGTGGGCGCCGGTGTCGCCGAGGCTGACGGCCGCCACAAAGCCCGCAGCCCCACGGGCTGTGGGGCCACGCGAGCGGCTGCCAAAGAGCTTTCCAACGAGGCACGGCTTTCCCTCCTTGGTCTTCGGGCGTGGGAGCTGTGGCCAGAGCCGTGGCCCTTGCTGAAAATGCTTCGCAGGCTGACGCAGCAGAGCAAGGTGGGCGCCGGTGGCGCCGAGGCTGACGGCCGCCACAAAGCCCGCAGCCCCACGGGCTGTGGGGCCACGCGAGCGGCTGCCAAAGAGCTTTCCAACGAGGCACGGCTTTCCCTCCTGGCTCTTCGGGCGTGGAAGCTGTGGCCAGAGCCGCGGCCCTACCGGAAAATGCTTCGCAGGCTGGCGCGGCGGTGCCACCTGGGCGCCGGTGGCGCCGAGGCTGACGGCCACCGCAAAGCCCGCAGCCCCACGGGCTGTGGGGCCACGCGAGCGGCTGCCAAAGAGCTTTCCAACGAGGCACGGCTTTCCCTCCTTAGTCTTAGGGTGTGGGAGCTGTGGCCAGAGCCGCGGCCCTACCGGAAAATGCTTCGCAGGCTGGCGCGGCGGTGCCACCTGGGCGCCGGTGGCGCCGAGGCTGATGGCCGCCGCAAAGCCCGCAGCCCCATGGTCTGTGGGGCCACGCGAGCGGCTGCCAAAGAGCTTTCCAACGAGGCACGTCTTTCCCTCCTGGCTCTTCGGGCGTGGGAGCTGTGGCCAGAGCCGCGGCCCTACCGGAAAATGCTTCGCAGGCTGGCGCGGCGGCGCCAGGTGGGCGCCGGCGGCGCCGAGGCTGACAGCCGCCGCAAAGCCCGCAGCCCCACGGGCTGTGGGGCCACGCGAGCGGCTGCCAAAGAGCTTTCCAACGAGGCACGGCTTTCCCTCCTGGCTCTTCGGGCGTGGGAGCTGTGGCCAGAGCCGTGGCCCTACCCGAAAATGCTTCGCAGGCTGACGCAGCAGAGCAAGGTGGGCGCCGGTGGCGCCGAGGCTGACGGCCGCCGCAAAGCCCGCAGCCCCATGGTCTGTGGGGCCACGCGAGCGGCTGCCAAAGAGCTTTCCAACGAGGCACGGCTTTCCCTCCTGGCTCTTCGGGCGTGGGAGCTGTGGCCAGAGCCGCAGCCCTACCGGAAAATGCTTCACAGGCTGGCGCGGCGGCGCCACGTGGGCGCCGGTGTCGTGGAGGCTGACGGCCGCCACAAAGCCCGCAGCCCCATGGTCTGTGGGGCCACGCGAGCGGCTGCCAAAGAGCTTTCCAACGAGGCACGGTTTTCCCTCCTTGGTCTTCGGGCGTGGGAGCTGTGGCCAGAGCCGCGACCCTACAGGAAAATGCTTCGCAGGCTGGCGCGGCAGCGCCACGTGTGCGCCGGTGGCGCCAAGGCTGACGGCCGCCGCAAAGCCCGCAGCCCCATGGTCTGTGGGGCCACGAGAGCGGCTGCCAAAGAGCTTTCCAACGAGGCACGGCTTTCCCTCCTGGCTCTTCGGGCGTGGGAGCTGTGGCCAGAGCCGTGGCCCTTCCTGAAAATGCTTCGCAGGCTGACGCAGCAGAGCAAGTTGGGCGCCGGTGGCGCCGAGGCTGACGGCCGCCGCAAAGCCCGCAGCCCCACGGGCTGTGGGGCCACGCGAGCGGCTGCCAAAGAGCTTTCCAACGAGGCACGGCTTTCCCTCCTTGGCCTTCGGGCGTGGGAGCTGTCGCCAGAGACGTGGCCCTACCGGAAAGTGCTTCGCAGGCTAACGCAGAAGAGCAAGGTGGGCGCCGGTGGCGCCGAGGCTGACGGCTGCCGCAAAGCCCGCAGCCCCATGGTCTGCGGGGCCACGCGAGCGGCTGCCAAAGAGCTTTCCAACGAGGCACGGCTTTCCCTCCTGGCTCTTCGGGCGTGGGAGCTGTGGCCAGAGCCGCGGCCCTACCGGAAAATGCTTCGCAGGCCGGCGCGGCGGTGCCACGTGGGCGCCAGTGTCGCCGAGGCTGACGGCCGCCGCAAAGCCCGCAGCCCCACGGGATGTGGGGCCACACGAGCGGCTGCCAAAGAGCTTTCCAACGAGGCACGGCTTTCCCTCCTGGCTCTTCGGGCGTGGGAGCTGTGGCCAGAGCCGCAGCCCTACCGGAAAATGCTTTGAAGGCTGGCACAGCGGCGCCACTAGGTGCCGGTGGTGCCGAGGATGACGGCCGCCACAAAGCCCGCAGCCGCACGGGCTGTGGGGCCACGCGAGCGGCTGCCAAAGAGCTTTCCAACGAGGCACGGCTTTCCCTCCTGGCTCTTCAGGCGTGGGAGCTGTGGCCAGAAACGCAGCACTACCGGAAAATGCTTCGCAGGCTGGCGCGGCGGCGCCACGTGGGGTCTGGTGTCTCCGAAGCTGAAGGCCGCCGCAAAGCCCACAGCCCCACGGGCTGTGGAGCCACGCGAGCGGCTGCCAAAGAGCTTTCCAACGAGGCACGGCTTTCCCTCCTGGCTCTTCGGGCGTGGGAGCTGTCGCCAGAGCCGCGGCCCTACCGGAAAATGCTTCGCAGGCTGGCGCTTCGGCGCCAGGTGGGCGCCGGTGGTGCCGAGGCTGACAGCCGCCGCAAAGCCCGCAGCCCCACGGGCTGTGGGGCCACGCGAGCGGCTGCCAAAGAGCTTTCCAACGAGGCACGGCTTTCCCTCCTGGCTCTTCGGGCGTGGGAGCTGTGGCCAGAAACGCAGCACTACCGGAAAATGCTTCGCAGGCTGGCACGGCGGTGCCAGGTGGGCGCCGGTGTCGCCGAGGCTGACGGCCGCCACAAAGCCCGCAGCCCCACGGGCTGTGGGGCCACGCGAGCGGCTGCCAAAGAGCTTTCCAACGAGGCACGGCTTTCCCTCCTGGCTCTTCGGGCGTGGGAGCTGTGGCCAGAGCCGTGGCCCTTCCTGAAAATGCTTCGCAGGCTGACGCAGCAGAGCAAGGTGGGCGCCGGTGGCGCCGAGGCTGACGGCCGCCAGAAAGCCCGCAGCCCCACGGGCTGTGGGGCCACGCGAGCGGCTGCCAAAGAGCTTTCCAATGAGGCACGGCTTTCCCTCCTGGCTCTTCGGGCGTGGAAGCTGTGGCCAGAGCCGCGGCCCTACCAGAAAATGCTTCGCAGGCTGGCGCGGCGGTGCCACCTGGGCGCCGATGGCGCCGAGGCTGACGGCCACCGCAAAGCCCGCAGCCCCACGGGCTGTGGGGCCACGCGAGCGGCTGCCAAAGAGCTTTCCAACGAGGCACGGCTTTCCCTCCTTAGTCTTAGGGTGTGGGAGCTGTGGCCAGAGCCGCGGCCCTACCGGAAAATGCTTCGCAGGCTGGCGCGGCGGTGCCACCTGGGCGCCGGTGGCGCCGAGGCTGATGGCCGGCGCAAAGCCCGCAGCCCCATGGTCTGTGGGGCCACGCGAGCGGCTGCCAAAGAGCTTTCCAAGAGGCACGTCTTTCCCTCCTGGCTCTTCGGGCGTGGGAGCTGTGGCCAGAGCCTCGGCCCTACCGGAAAATGCTTCGCAGGCTGGCGCGGCGGCGCCACGTGGGCGCCGGTGGCGCCGAGGCTGACAGCCGCCGCAAAGCCCGCAGCCCCACGGGCTGTGGGGCCACGCGAGCGGCTGCCAAAGAGCTTTCCAACGAGGCACGGCTTTCCCTCCTGGCTCTTCGGGCGTGGGAGCTGTCGCCAGAGCCGCGGCCCTACCGGAAAATGCTTCGCAGGCTGGCGCGACGGCGCCAGGTGGGCGCCGGTGGCGCCGAGGCTGACAGCCGCCGCAAAGCCCGCAGCCCCACGGGCTGTGGGGCCACGCGAGCGGCTGCCAAAGAGCTTTCCAACGAGGCACGGCTTTCCCTCCTGGCTCTTCGGGCGTGGGAGCTGTGGCCAGAACCATGGCCCTTCCCGAAAATGCTTCGCAGGCTTACGCAGCAGAGCAAGGTGGGCGCCGGTGTCGCCGAGGCTGACGGCCGCCGCAAAGCCCGCAGCCCCACGGGCTGTGGGGCCACGCGAGCGGCTGCCAAAGAGCTTTCCAACTAGGCACGGCTTTCCCTCCTGGCTCTTCGGGCGTGGGAGCTGTGGCCAGAGCCGTGGCCCTTCCTGAAAATGCTTCGCAGGCCTGCGCGGCGGCGCCAGGTGGGCGCAGGAGGCGCCGAGGCTGATGGCCGCAGCAAAGCCCGCAGCCCCACGGGCTGTGGGGCCACGCGAGCGGCTGCCAAAGAGCTTTCCAACAAGGCACGGCTTTCCCTCCTGGCTCTTCGGGCGTGGGAGCTGTGGCCAGAGCCGCGGACCTACCGGAAAATGCTTCGCAGGCTGGCGCGGCGGCGCCACGTGGGCGCCGGTGGCGCCGAGGCTGACGGCCGCCGCAAAGCCCGCAGCCCCACAGGCTGTGGGGCCACGCGAGCGGCTGCCAAAGAGCTTTCCAACGAGGCACGGCTTTCCCTCCTGGCTCTTCGAGCGTGGGAGCTGTGGCCAGAGCCGCGGCCCTACTGGAAAATGCTTCACAGGCTGGCGCGGCGGCGCCAGGTGGGTGCCGGTGACGCCGAGGCTGACGGCCGCCACAAAGCCCGCAGCCCGACGGGCTGTGGGGCCATGCGAGCGGCTGCCAAAGAGCTTTCCAACGAGGCACGGCTTTCCCTCCTGGCTCTTTGGGCGTGGGAGCTGTGGCCAGAGCCATGGCCCTTCCCGAAAATGCTTCGCAGGCCGACGCAGCAGAGCAAGGTGGGCGCCGGTGTCGCCGAGGCTGACGGCCGCCACAAAGTCCGCAGCCCCACGGGCTGTGGGGCCACGCGAGCGGCTGCCAAAGAGCTTTCCAACGAGGCATGGCTTTCCCTCCTTGGTCTTCGTGTGTGGGAGCTGTGGCCAGAGCCGTGGCCCTTCCTGAAAATGCTTCGCAGACTGACGCAGCAGAGCAAGGTGGGCGCCGGTGGCGCCGAGGCTGACGGCCGCCGCAAAGCCCGCAGCCCCACGGGCTGTGGGGCCACGCGAGCGGCTGCCAAAGAGCTTTCCAACGAGGCACGGCTTTCCCTCCTTGGTCTTCGGGCGTGGGAGCTGTGGCCAGAGCCGCGGCCCTACCGGAAAATGCTTCGCAGGCTGGCGCGGCGGTGCCAGGTGGGCGCCGGTGTCGCCGAGGCTGACGGCCGCCGCAAAGCGCGCGGCCCCACGGGCTGTGGGGCCACGCGAGCGGCTGCCAAAGAGCTTTCCAACGAGGCACGGCTTTCCCTCCTGGCTCTTTGGGCGTGGGAGCTGTGGCCAGAGCCGTGGCCCTTCCTGAAAATGCTTCGCAGACTGACGCAGCAGAGCAAGGTGGGCGCAGGTAGTGCCGAGGCTGACGGCCGCCGCAAAGCCCGCAGCCCCACGGGCTGTGGGGCCACGCGAGCGGCTGCCAAAGAGCTTTCCAACGAGGCACGGCTTTCCCTCCTGGCTCTTCGGGCGTGGGAGCTGTGGCCAGAGCCGCGGCCCTTCCCGAAAATGCTTCGCAGGCTGGCGCAGCAGCGCCACGTGTGCGCCGGTGGCGCCGAGGCTGACGGCCGCCGCAAAGCCCGCAGCCCCACGGGCTGTGGGGCCACGCGAGCGGCTGCCAAAGAGCTTTCCAACGAGGCACGGCTTTCCCTCCTGGCTCTTCGGGCGTGGGAGCTGTGGCCAGAGCCGCAGCCCTACCGGAAAAAGCTTCGCAGGCTGGCGCGGCGGTGCCACCTTGGCGCCGGTGGCGCCGAGGCTGACAGCCACCGCAAAGCCCACAGCCCCATGGGCTGTGGGGCCACGCGAGCGGCTGCCAAAGAGTTTTCCAACAAGGCACGGCTTTCCCTCCTGGCTCTTCGGGCGTGGGAGCTGTGCCCAGAGCCACGGCCCTACCGGAAAATACTTCTCAGGCTGGCGCGGCGGCGCCGCGTGGGCGTCGGTGTCGCCGAGGCTGACGGCCGCCGCAAAGCCCGCAGCCCCACGGGCTGTGGGTCCACGGGAGCGGCAGCCAAAGAGCTTTCCAACGAGGCACGGCTTTCCCTCCTGGCTCTTCGGGCGTGGGAGCTGTGGCCAGAGCCGCGGCCCTACCGGGAAATGCTTCGCAGGCTGGCACGGCGGCGCCACCTGGGCGCCGGTGGCGCCGAGGCTGACGGCCACCGCAAAGCCCGCAGCCCCACGGGCTGTGGGGCCACGCGAGCGGCTGCCAAAGAGCTTTCCAACGAGGCACGGCTTTCCCTCCTGGCTCTTCGGGTGTGGGAGCTGTGGCCAGAGCCGTGGCCCTTCCTGAAAATGCTTCGCAGGCTGACGCAGCAGAGCAAGGTGGGCGCCGGTGTCGCCGAGGCTGATGGCCGGCGCAAAGCCCGCAGCCCCATGGTCTGTGTGGCCACGCGAGCGGCTGCCAAAGAGCTTTCCAACGAGGCACGGCTTTCCCTCCTGGCTCTTCGGGCATGGGAGCTGTCGCCAGAGCCGCGGCCCTACCGGAAAATGCTTCGCAGGCTGGCGCGGCGGTGCCACGTGGGCGCTGGTGTCGCCGAGGCTGACGGCCGCCACAAAGCCCGCAGCCCCACCAGCTGTGCAGCCACGCGAGCGGCTGCCAAAGAGCTTTACAACGAGGCATGGCTTTCCCTCCTGGCTCTTCGGGCGTGGGAGCTGTGGCCAGAGCCGCGGCCCTACCGGAAAATGCTTCGCAGGCTGGCACGGCGGCGCCACGTGGGTGCCGGTGGCGCCGAGGCTGACGGCCGCCGCAAAGCCCGCAGCCCCACGGGCTGTGGGGCCACGCGAGCGGCTGCCAAAGAGCTTTCCAACGAGGCACGGCTTTCCCTCCTGGCTCTTTGGGCGTGGGAGCTGTCGCCAGAGCCGCGGCCCTACCGGAAAATGCTTCGCAGGCCTGCGCGGCGGCGCCAGGTGGGCGAAGGAGGCGCCGAGGCTGACGGCCGCCGCAAAGCCCGCAGCCCCACGGGCTGTGGGGCCACGCGAGCAGCTGCCAAAGAGCTTTCCAACGAGGCATGGCTTTCCCTCCTGGCTCTTCGGGCGTGGGAGCTGTGGCCAGAGCCGCGGCCCTTCCTGAATATGCTTCGCAGGCTGACGCAGCAGAGCAAGGTGGGCGCCGGTGTCGCCGAGGCTGACGGCCGGCGCAAAGCCCGCAGCCCCACGGGCTGTGTGGCCACGCGAGCGGCTGCCAAAGAGCTTTCCAACGAGGCACGTCTTTTCCTCCTGGCTCTTCGGGCGTGGGAGCTGTGGCCAGAGCCGCGGCCCTACCGGAAAATGCTTCGCAGGCTGGCACGGCGGCGCCACGTGGGCGCCGGTGGCGCCGAGGCTGACGGCCGCCGCAAATCCCGCAGCCCCACGGGCTGTGGGGCCACGCGAGCGGCTGCCAAAGAGCTTTCCAACGAGGCACGGCTTTCCCTCCTGGCTCTTCGGGCATGGGAGCTGTGGCCAGAGCCGCGGCCCTACCGGAAAATGCTTCGCAGGCCTGCGCGGCGGCACCAGGTGGGCGAAGGAGGCGCCGAGGCTGACGGCCGCCGCAAAGCCCGCAGCCCCACGGGCTGTGTGGCCACGCGAGCGGCTGCCAAAGAGCTTTCCAACGAGGCACGGCTTTCCCTCCTGGCTCTTCGGGCGTGGGAGCTGTGGCCAGAGCCGCGGACCTACCGGAAAATGCTTCACAGGCTGGCGCGGCGGCGCCACATGGGCGCCGGTGGCGCCGAGGCTGATGGCCGCCGCAAAACCCGCAGCCCCACGGGCTGTGGTGCCGCGCGAGCGGCTGCCAAAGTGCTTTCCAACGAGGCACGGCTTTCCCTCCTGGCTCTTCGGGCGTGGGAGCTGTGGCCAGAGCCGCGGCCCTACCGGAAAATGCTTCGCAGGCTCGCGCGGCGGCGCCACATGTGCGCCGGTGGCGCCGAGGCTGACGGCCGCCGCAAAGCCCGCAGCCCCACGGGCTGTGGGGCCACGCGAGCGGCTGCCAAAGAGCTTTCCAACGAGGCACGGCTTTCCCTCCTGGCTCTTCGGGCGTGGGAGCTGTGGCCAGAGCCACGGCCCTACCGGAAAATGCTTCGGAGGCTGGCGCGGCGGCGCCACGTGGGGGCCGGTGTCTCCGAAGCTGACGGCCGCCGCAAAGCCCGCAGCCCCACGGGCTGTGGGGCCACGCGAGCGGCTGCCAAAGAGCTTTCCAACGAGGCATGGCTTTCCCTCCTGGCTCTTCGGGCGTGGGAGCTGTGGCCAGAGCCGCGGCCCTACCGGAAAATGCTTCGCAGGCCTGCGCGGCGGCGCCAGACGGGCGCAGGAGGCGCCGAGGCTGACGGCCGCCGCAAAGCCCGCAGCCCCACGGGCTGTGGGGCCACGCGAGCGGCTGCCAAAGAGCTTTCCAACAAGGCACGGCTTTCCCTCCTGGCTCTTCGGGCGTGGGAGCTGTGGCCAGAGCCGCGGACCTACCGGAAAATGCTTCGCAGGCTGGCGCGGCCGCGCCACGTGGGCGCCGGTGGCGCCGAGGCTGACGGCCGCCGCAAAGCCCGCAGCCCCACGGGCTGTGGGGCCACGCGAGCGGCTGCCAAAGAGCTTTCCAACGAGGCACGGCTTTCCCTCCTGGCTCTTTGGGCGTGGGAGCTGTGGCCAGAGCCATGGCCCTTCCCGAAAATGCTTCGCAGGCCGACGCAGCAGAGCAAGGTGGGCGCCGGTGTCGCCGAGGCTGACGGCCGCCACAAAGTCCGCAGCCCCACGGGCTGTGGGGCCACGCGAGCGGCTGCCAAAGAGCTTTCCAACGAGGCATGGCTTTCCCTCCTTGGTCTTCGTGTGTGGGAGCTGTGGCCAGAGCCGTGGCCCTTCCTGAAAATGCTTCGCAGACTGACGCAGCAGAGCAAGGTGGGCGCCGGTGGCGCCGAGGCTGACGGCCGCCGCAAAGCCCGCAGCCCCACGGGCTGTGGGGCCACGCGAGCGGCTGCCAAAGAGCTTTCCAACGAGGCACGGCTTTCCCTCCTTGGTCTTCGGGCGTGGGAGCTGTGGCCAGAGCCGCGGCCCTACCGGAAAATGCTTCGCAGGCTGGCGCGGCGGCGCCAGGTGGGCGCCGGTGGTGCCGAGGCTGACGGCCGCCGCAAAGCGCGCGGCCCCACGGGCTGTGGGGCCACGCGAGCGGCTGCCAAAGAGCTTTCCAACGAGGCACGGCTTTCCCTCCTGGCTCTTTGGGCGTGGGAGCTGTGGCCAGAGCCGTGGCCCTTCCTGAAAATGCTTCGCAGACTGACGCAGCAGAGCAAGGTGGGCGCAGGTAGTGCCGAGGCTGACGGCCGCCGCAAAGCCCGCAGCCCCACGGGCTGTGGGGCCACGCGAGCGGCTGCCAAAGAGCTTTCCAACGAGGCACGGCTTTTCCTCCTGGCTCTTCGGGCGTGGGAGCTGTGGCCAGAGCCGCAGCCCTACCGGAAAAAGCTTCGCAGGCTGGCGCGGCGGTGCCACCTTGGCGCCGGTGGCGCCGAGGCTGACAGCCACCGCAAAGCCCACAGCCCCATGGGCTGTGGGGCCACGCGAGCAGCTGCCAAAGAGCTTTCCAACAAGGCACGGCTTTCCCTCCTGGCTCTTCGGGCGTGGGAGCTGTGCCCAGAGCCACGGCCCTACCGGAAAATACTTCTCAGGCTGGCGCGGCGGCGCCGCGTGGGCGTCGGTGTCGCCGAGGCTGACGGCCGCCGCAAAGCCCGCAGCCCCACGGGCTGTGGGTCCACGGGAGCGGCAGCCAAAGAGCTTTCCAACGAGGCACGGCTTTCCCTCCTGGCTCTTCGGGCGTGGGAGCTGTGGCCAGAGCCGCGGCCCTACCGGGAAATGCTTCGCAGGCTGGCGCGGCGGCGCCACCTGGGCGCCGGTGGCGCCGAGGCTGACGGCCACCGCAAAGCCCGCAGCCCCACGGGCTGTGGGGCCACGCGAGCGGCTGCCAAAGAGCTTTCCAACGAGGCACGGCTTTCCCTCCTGGCTCTTCGGGTGTGGGAGCTGTGGCCAGAGCCGTGGCCCTTCCTGAAAATGCTTCGCAGGCTGACGCAGCAGAGCAAGGTGGGCGCCGGTGTCGCCGAGGCTGACGGCCGGCGCAAAGCCCGCAGCCCCATGGTCTGTGTGGCCACGCGAGCGGCTGCCAAAGAGCTTTCCAACGAGGCACGGCTTTCCCTCCTGGCTCTTCGAGCGTGGGAGCTGTCGCCAGAGCCGCGGCCCTACTGGAAAATGCTTCACAGGCTGGCGCGGCGGCGCGAGGTGGGTGCCGGTGGCGCCGAGGCTGACGGCCGCCGCAAAGCCCGCAGCCCCACGGGCTGTGGGGCCACGCGAGCGGCTGCCAAAGAGCTTTCCAACGAGGCACGGCTTTCCCTCCTTGGTCTTCGGGCGTGGGAGCTGTGGCCAGAGCCGTGGCCCTTCCCAAAAATGCTTCGCAGGCTGACGCAGCAGAGCAAGGTGGGCGCCGGTGGAGCCGAGGCTGACGGCCGCTGCAAAGCCTGCAGCCCCACGGGTTGTGGGGCACGCGAGCGGCTGCCAAAGAGCTTTCCAACGAGGCACGGCTTTCCCTCCTGGCTCTTCGGGCGTGGGAGCTGTGGCCAGAGCCGCGGCCCTACCGGAAAATGCTTCGCAGGCTGGCGCGGCGGCGCCACGTGGGCGCCGGTGTCGCCGAGGCTGACGGCTGCCGCAAAGCCCGCAGCCCCACGGGCTGTGGGGCCACGCGAGCGGCTGCCAAAGAGCTTTCCAACGAGGCATGGCTTTCCCTCCTGGCTCTTCGGGCGTAGGAGCTGTGGCCAGAGCCGCGGCCCTACCGGAAAATGCTTCGCAGGCTGGCGCGGCGGCGCCAGGTCTGCGCCGGTGATGCCGAGGCAGACACCGCCGCAAAGCCCGCAGCCCCACGGGCTGTGGGGCCACGCGAGCGGCTGCCAAAGAGCTTTCCAACGAGGCACGGCTTTCCCTCCTTGGTCTTCGTGTGTGGGAGCTGTGGCCAGAGCCGTGGCCCTACCGGAAAGTGCTTCGCAGGGTAACGCAGAAGAGCAAGGTGGGCGCCGGTGGCGCCGAGGCTGACGGCCGCCACAAAGCCCGCAGCCCCACGGGCTGTGGGTCCACGCGAGCGGCTGCCAAAGAGCTTTCCAACGAGGCACGGCTTTCCCTCCTGGCTCTTCGGGCGTGGGAGCTGTGGCCAGAGCCGCGGCCCTACCGGAAAATGCTTCGCAGGCTGGCGCGGCGGCGCCACGTGGGGGCCGGTGTCTCCGAAGCTGACGGCCGCCGCAAAGCCCGCAGCCCCACGGGCTGTGGGGCCACGCGAGCGGCTGCCAAAGAGCTTTCCAACGAGGCACGGCTTTCCCTCCTGGCTCTTCGGGCGTGGGAGCTGTGGCCAGAAACGCAGCACTACCGGAAAATGCTTCGCAGGCTGGCGCGGCGGTGCCAGGTGGGCGCCGGTGTCGCCGAGGCTGACGGCTGCCGCAAAGCCCGCAGCCCCACGGGCTGTGGGGCCATGCGAGTGGCTGCCAAAGAGCTTTCCAACGAGGCACGGCTTTCCCTCCTGGCTCTTCAGGCGTGGGAGCTGTGGCCAGAGCCGCGGCCCTACCGGAAAATGCTTCGCAGGCTGGCGCAGCGGAGGAAGGTGGGCGCCGGTGGCGCCGAGGCTGACGGCTGCCGCAAAGCCTACAGCCCCATGGTCTTTGGGGCCATGCGAGCGGCTGCCAAAGAGCTTTCCAACGAGGCACGGCTTTCCCTCCTGGCTCTTCAGGCGTGGGAGCTGTGGCCAGAGCCGCGGCCCTACCGGAAAATGCTTCGCAGGCTCGCGCGGCGGCGCCACATGTGCGCCGGTGGCGCCGAGGCTGACGGCCGCCGCAAAGCCCGCAGCCCCACGGACTGTGGGGCCACGTGAGCGGCTGCCAAAGAGCTTTCCAACGAGGCACGGCTTTCCCTCCTGGCTCTTCGGGCGTGGGAGCTGTGGCCAGAGCCACGGCCCTACCGGAAAATGCTTCGGAGGCTGGCGCGGCGGCGCCACGTGGGGGCCGGTGTCTCCGAAGCTGACGGCCGCCGCAAAGCCCGCAGCCCCACGGGCTGTGGGGCCACGCGAGCGGCTGCCAAAGAGCTTTCCAACGAGGCACGGCTTTCCCTCCTGGCTCTTCGGGCGTGGGAGCTGTGGCCAGAGCCGCGGCCCTACCGGAAAATGCTTCGCAGGCTGGCGCGGCGGCGCCAGATGGGCGCAGGAGGCGCCGAGGCTGACGGCCGCCGCAAAGCCCGCAGCCCCACGGGCTGTGGGGCCACGCAAGCGGCTGCCAAAGAGCTTTCCAACAAGGCACGGCTTTCCCTCCTGGCTCTTCGGGCGTGGGAGCTGTGGCCAGAGCCGCGGACCTACCGGAAAATGCTTCGCAGGCTGGCGCGGCGGCGCCACGTGGGCGCCGGTGGCGCCGAGGCTGACGGCCGCCGCAAAGCCCGCAGCCCCACGGGCTGTGGGGCCACGCGAGCGGCTGCCAAAGAGCTTTCCAACGAGGCACGGCTTTCCCTCCTGGCTCTTTGGGCGTGGGAGCTGTGGCCAGAGCCATGGCCCTTCCCGAAAATGCTTCGCAGGCCGACGCAGCAGAGCAAGGTGGGCGCCGGTGTCGCCGAGGCTGACGGCCGCCACAAAGTCCGCAGCCCCACGGGCTGTGGGGCCACGCGAGCGGCTGCCAAAGAGCTTTCCAACGAGGCATGGCTTTCCCTCCTTGGTCTTCGTGTGTGGGAGCTGTGGCCAGAGCCGTGGCCCTTCCTGAAAATGCTTCGCAGACTGACGCAGCAGAGCAAGGTGGGCGCCGGTGGCGCCGAGGCTGACGGCCGCCGCAAAGCCCGCAGCCCCACGGGCTGTGGGGCCACGCGAGCGGCTGCCAAAGAGCTTTCCAACGAGGCACGGCTTTCCCTCCTTGGTCTTCGGGCGTGGGAGCTGTGGCCAGAGCCGCGGCCCTACCGGAAAATGCTTCGCAGGCTGGCGCGGCGGTGCCAGGTGGGCGCCGGTGTCGCCGAGGCTGACGGCCGCCGCAAAGCGCGCGGCCCCACGGGCTGTGGGGCCACGCGAGCGGCTGCCAAAGAGCTTTCCAACGAGGCACGGCTTTCCCTCCTGGCTCTTTGGGCGTGGGAGCTGTGGCCAGAGCCGTGGCCCTTCCTGAAAATGCTTCGCAGACTGACGCAGCAGAGCAAGGTGGGCGCAGGTAGTGCCGAGGCTGACGGCCGCCGCAAAGCCCGCAGCCCCACGGGCTGTGGGGCCACGCGAGCGGCTGCCAAAGAGCTTTCCAACGAGGCACGGCTTTTCCTCCTGGCTCTTCGGGCGTGGGAGCTGTGGCCAGAGCCGCGGCCCTTCCCGAAAATGCTTCGCAGGCTGGCGCAGCAGCGCCACGTGTGCGCCGGTGGCGCCGAGGCTGACGGCCGCCGCAAAGCCCGCAGCCCCACGGG